>NW_024884711.1:46412476-46422367 GCF_019232065.1 Centrocercus urophasianus
TTCCTCCCTTCCTCCCTTCCTCCCTTCCTCCCTTCCTCCCTTCCTCCTTCCTTTCCCCCCCTCTTCTTCTGCTTCATATGAAATCATCTGAGACAAATGGGCACACACAGATTTTTGGCAGAATATTATTCCACACCTAGACTATTTCCAAGGTGAGAGATACATCCTCCCACCAAAATATAGGTAAAACCCAACAACCCCAACATGAAAAAGAAACAACAGCAACAATAACAACAAGAAAACCAAGAAGTCTGTGTACACTTTGTGTGTGTGTGAGCGAGAGAGGTAGTAAAGTCATTATTTTTTGCCTTGAGATTTTCATTTTTTATGCTGAATTTAACATTAAGAGAATGAAAGGCAGAGTTAATCTTCCTTACTCCATTTTTTTTTTTTCTGTGGGAATTTTTTTTTTTTTTTTTTTTTTTTTTTTTTTTCTGGGACTGTGCTTTTTTTTCATTCTATCAGCTCGTATCTGAATGTTTGTCACTCCACACAGGAAATAACTTCTGCTATGAACTGCACAGATTCAGAGTGGTTACCTTAACAACACATATAGAAATCTTAATAAAGATACAGAGGAAGCAAGTGCCTTTCACTTTCCTCATTGTGATGCTTCCACATTACTGCAATGAGAGACAACAGCAATTAAAACTGAGGAATGGATGTATATATTTTGTCTTGCCGCACTGAAAAGTTGATTGGATTACATTTTCAGCTGATTTAAATTGTTGTAACACTCCTGAATAGGGAGATGTGAAAATGTGAGTCAGACAGATTCTGGGAACGGAGTCTGCCTTTCAACTTCTTGAGGAATGCACAGCAATTACTGTCCGTGGGAAAAGAATAAAATATTTGTGCAAAGAATAATAATACAGGATATCAATACTGAGAAGTTATAGAAAAGCTCCTTCTTATTCCTTAATTTATTCATTTCTAAAGTATTTTTCCCGATTATCCAGAGTATAATTTTATTGAAACACCATAATTTCTTAATATATATACATATATAATATATATATACATATATAATAAGGCAGTGAAGAAATGAAAACCTTTAAGGGCTGATTTTCACAGAAGTCACATTCATTTGAAATTAAGATTTACACCATGCTTGACATATTTCACAATTTGCAGACAGAGGCTTAGTCCCTGACCACTGGAAAAAGGAGTCGCATTGCAAATGAGACTAGCAAAAAGGTATTCAGTCATTTAGAATCATTTAAAAATCATTGAGTCATTTAAAAAACGTTTTATTTAGCCTTAAATATAATCTTTATGTATAAATAACATTTAGATGATATTATTATTTCCAAAGTTCCATCAGTCACTGATTAGGGAGTGTCAATCTTTTAGACTCCTGGAAGAATACAAGCAAGATGAAAGAAATTGTTGGAGCCTTTCAAAAATAAACATACGTGGCATGAACTCTTAGAGCACTTCATGCACTGTGGTGCAGCAAAACTTGACTTTGCCCATCAGCAATCCTTCCAAACAATTTGCCTGCTGACATTTCAGCGATGAGGTCAAATTTGCTTATGGGAAATGTGTTTGATGTCATGTAGTTTTGCAGAGACTCTTTTCTGTTGGCATGTAAAGGTCATTTTGGTAGAGCAAAGTGCATTTATAAACTTCCCTAGAAACAGATTCTGGGCACAAAGCATCTTCTGAATAATAAGAAGCCATTTCTTTTTTTTTTTTAACCCTTTTTTGTTATTTCTTTCTTTCTTTTTTTTTTTTTTTTTTTTTTTTTTCTGGAGGTCTTTTTCTTTGAAAGATGTAGAAGTAAGATCATAGAATTACAGAATCATAGAATGAATTAGATCATCCAGTTCCAACTCCCCTGTCATGAACTGGTGTCCACCCACCGGATCAGGTGGTGCCCAGAACCTCATCCATTTTGGCCTTGAGAACCTCCAGTCATGGAGCATCCATTGCTTCCTGGTCAGCAGTACCAGGGTCTCACCATTTTCCGAGTAAAGAATTTCTTCTTCAAATCCAACCTAAATCTTTCCTCTTTTAATTTAAAGCCATTCCCCCTTGTCCTATCACTACCAGACCATGTACAGAAGTCAGTCTCCCCTCTGCTAATTAGCTCCCTTCAGGTACTGGAAGGCCACAGTGAGATCTCCCTTCTCTTCTCCAGGCTGAACAAGCCTGGACACCTCAAACTCTCTTCATAGGAGAGGTATTTCAGCCCTTTGATCATCTTTGACCCACGTCCCTCCTGTGCTGGGTGTTCCAGGTCTGGATGCAATACTGTCAACGGGGCCTCGTGAGGCAGAGCAGAGAACAATCCCCTCTCTGCCCTCTGCCATCTCTCTGTTGATGCAGCCCATGACGCAGTGTCAATAACTTCTTCTTTCAGTCTCCAACCCCTGGTCTGTCCAGTATCTGGACTAGGAAGTAATCTTCAATGAACTCCAAGAGTACCATGGACTTCTTGCATGCCACTGTGTTGTTTTCCCAGCCGATCTCTGAGTGGCTGAAATCCCCATCAGGATCAGACAGCCTAATCGTAAACTCTGATCACCAGATGCCCTTTATAGTTCTTGTCCCTAATTTTATCCCTGTTTATTATTATTGCTGTTTCTCAGAGACTTTTATGATAGCAATTAAGTCATCGCTTTCAAATTACACCACGGTTTCCAACTCCTGTTTATTTCCCAGACTGCATGCGACGGTGTAGAGGCACTTTAGTTGGGCTATAATCTGTGTTACCTTCTTGTGGAAGCTCTCCCAGATTCCTCTGGGACAAATCTGAGCTTTTTCTGCATTACTTCCTAAAATGACAGTGTTTCATGGCTCTTCTCAGTCACTCAGCATTACAACACCTTCCCCCATCAAATCTCGTTTAAAGCTCTGGTGATAAGCCCAGCCAGGTTGCTGTCCAGTATAATCTTGCACCTCCTGGTCAGTTGCATTCCATCCAACACCAACAGGCTTGGTTTCTCAAAGGTGCATCCAAGATGTACTTGAAACCATGAGTATGACACCATACATGCAGCCATTCATTCAACTGATTTGTTTTTCTCCTTCTGTCTGAGTTTCAGTCTCCAAGTGGGAGGAATCAGGATAACGCTACCAGGGCTCCCAATCCCTCCAACATCTTCCCAAAGTACATAAAGTCTTTTTAAATATTTTGTTTCCTAATTGCAGCCTCCCGTGACCCAGCCTGAAAGAGCAGTAGTGGATAGCAATCCTCCAGCCTTATCAGACCCAGTATCCTCCTCCTGATGTAGGGCCCTGACAGACAGCAAACCTAAGACGATACCAAAGAAAGTGTTCCTTCACTGTGGTACTGCAGTGTTTCTTAAAAAGCAAACAAAAAGTTCTTGCAGTGCAACTGCAAAATCCTCTGTTCCTTGGAGCAAGCATAAGTTTTCAACTCCTCTCTATTATGAGCATAAGGAATAGAGGGGAGGAAGGACAGAGAAAGATTTTAAGATCTTATTTTATTTATTTGCCTTGTTTAGGCATCCAGTCTTATAATAGATATCTCTGAGTTTCCCACATGATTGTAGCCGCCAGTCCAAAATTTTTGCATGTTGTCTGTCAACTTGTCTGGATATTCCAGATAACCTATAGCATTATTTTCAAATGGCCAATGAAACCTTCTAAGACAAGTCAGTTGAGTTCCTTTATTTATGCTTTTTAAATTTGACTTTTTTTTATATGAGATGGGTATATGAAACCACGCTGATGTCAACGGACTAATAAATGGTTAATTGAGAAGGTCAATAGAGTCAATGGATCTTGGAAGGTTATTCAGCTCCTCAGAAACTATCAACCTGTTTGCCAGTTGAATCATGCTGTAAACTTTACTGATTAATGTTGACTCAGTTCTTAATGACTATCATGGGAGTTTAAAGGCCTAATTTATTTGTAGATATCTGCATCTAGTTGCCTAAATATTGATATCTTAATCTCAAACTGAATTCCACACAAGGACTCCTTATTCTTTCTTCCCCAGTGGAATAACCTGAGTCTTGGCAGCTACTTGATTAAATGTAAGTTGCTATGTAACCTCACATAAAATTTCCCTTACTGGAATCACTTTATAGAAGGCTTTGCACTCTGATGGCCTGTAATCCTGAGATGAGAATTACAAAAAACCTCCTAAATTTCTGACCTGGAACAACACTGGAACAACTGCCAAATACATTCCTGGCACGTAACAATAGTAAAAAGCATGAATTATATGTCCATTTACCTCTTTTAGTTTCATTTTCATGTAAGCAGTGAAGCAAATGCCAGCCAAGGCTGGTCAATCAATTTTACTTTGCAGAGTTTTGCTTCACACATATATGTGCAGGCCACAGACAGAAAGGATAGTAGTTGCAGGCAGTGGGATATCATGTCATGAATGTCCTGAAAAAGAGCATTCCCTTCATTAGTACAGTTTAGTATAACTAGCATAAAGAATACAAAGTGTGTACCACTCTGCATCCACACATAGTGAACGTTTCTTCTAATAAAGCACTACAGTTACAGGAAGTAGGGGAAAAAAACCACCAATTAGTAGTAGCCTAAAACTTGACAACTCATACTTCCTGTGAATTCACTGCAGAGAAATAGCTTACACATTCAGAGGTAAAGCTGAAACTAGTTCCTAATTATGCTAGAGAATGCATCAAAAATATAGGCATCATAAAAATGCATCCTTAAAAATGATCATAAAATCATAGTCATAGAATATTTTGAGTTGGAAGGACCCTTAAAGGTCATCTATAGGACCAATAGGTTCATCTTAAAGTCCAACGCCCCAGCAATGAACAGGGACACTCACAGCTCCATCAGATCCTCAGAGCCCCGTTCCCTGACCTAAATGGCATCCCGTCCCTTGGGTGTGTAGAGTGCAGAGTTTGGTGTCATCTACAAACTTGCTGAGGGTCATTCTGTACCACAGTCATTATCTCCCATTCCCAACTGAAGGGCATGAAACTTCACATTAAATTTTACTGTACACACCAGTCCTGGCATATTTAGGATGATTTATTTAAGAAATCACAAAGATTAAGAAATGGATGTCGGGTTTTTAGGGGGGCACATAAACCAGTGAAGAGTAATTACTGAAATAGCTGTTCCAGCTCAGGTACAAATAATCTCCACAATTTCCTGCGCTCCAGACAACTTGCTTATATGTAATCTGTTTTATTTCCAAACTTTTTGCTTTTTTACAGTGTGGAGGTCATAGAATTATATAAAGGCTTATGATGGAAGAGAACCTAAAGATCACCTAGTTCCAACCTCCCTACCATGGTTGCCACCCACCAGCTCGGGCTGCCCAGGACCCCATCCAATCTGGCCTGGAGCACCTCCAGAGATGGGGCAGCCACAGCTCTCTAGGCAGCTGTGCCATGGCCTCACCACCCTTTGAGTAAAAAATTTCCACCTTATGTCTAACATCAATCTCCTCTCTTTTAGTTTAAAGCCTTTCTCCCTTGTCCTATCACTATCAGATTTTGAAAAACTTGCTCCCCCTCCTGCTTATAAGCTCCCTTCAAGTATTGGAAGGCTTCGATGAGGTCTCCCCAGACCCTCCACTTTTCCAAGGTAAACAAGCCCAACTCCCTCAACCTCTCTTCACAAAAGTCCTCCAGCCCTCTGATCAACTTCATGTAACACAGTTGAAAGCAGACACTTACCTGACATCAGAACACCATCAGATTTACCCAGAAGTTGTAGTTTAAGAGGCATCAGAATTTTCTTACGTAAGAATATGCAGAGGGGAGTGCTTGCTTCTTAAGGGTATCTGTTCAAGGACCATTTCCAAGGCTGCAAGAAAACAAGGTGGTAATGGGAACTAAGTCTGCTCAATCACACTGGTGAGCCCACACCTCAGGTGCTGTGTTCAGTTTTGAACCCTCACTGCAAGAAGGACATTGATGTCCTGGACTGTGTCCAAAGAAGGGCAAAGGGACTGTGAAGGATCTGGTGAGCAATTCTTATATGGGGAGCAGCTGAGGAAACCAGAATTGTTTCATCTGCAGAAGAGGAGGCTCAAGAGAGACCTTACTGCTCTCTCCAGCTCCCTGAAAGGAGGTTGTGGTAAGGTGGGGGGTTGACCCCTTCTCCACAGTAACAGCAGTGGGATGGGAGGTAATGGCCTTAAGTCTCAGACAAGGTCGAGGCTGGGTATTAGGAAAAATTTCTTCTTAGAGTGGTGATGCATTGGCACAGGCTGCCCAGGAACATAGTGGAGTCAGTATGCATGGAGGTGTTCAAGAACCATGGAGATGTGTCATCAAGTGACATGGCCTACGGGGTCACAGACATGGGTTGCTGGCTGGATTGCATGATCTTATTGCTCTTCCCAAACTATGATTCTATGGTTTTATGATTGTTAGTCCTTACCTCACACAACACCATAAATCACAGTTAAATTACAAATTGTATAGGAGCTGATGAACAGATGAAGAGAAGCTAGCAGAACCATGTGATGAATTTGGTGCAGTAACATTTAGTCATTTGTGGAACAAAATGCAAACAGGCTGCATGAGTAGGAACAGCGTCATTTAAAATAGACTTAAACATGAAATCTGTCCTTTGTCAGACTGAACTATTCTCAGCTTGGCTTCTTAGCATCAGCCAAATTTGTTAAGCTATAAGGGAAAATGAAATTGGAGACCTAACAACTTCTGCAAATTATTTGTGTTATTGCTGCCTTGGAAACATCATTACAGATACCCTTATCTTGTGGGATTTTAATCAGAAAATATCTTTTTTTTTTTTCTTATTTTTCGTCATGAAGGCAAAAAAAGATAGAGCTAGAAAAGATGTTACAGCTACAGCAAGTAATCAAAGATGACAAAAAGTGCTTTTAGGAGGTGGATTAAATTGGCTATAATATTTTAGCTTCCCCTAAATCTGTAATTTTTATACTGAAAATGTCAATTTTCAAAAATTAAGTCATTACAAAAAATGAGTTGTCTCTGATTCTATTTTCCTTCTAAGATAATGAATTGGTACTCCTCAGTAAAAAGAGTCTTAGCCACTTAGATCCTAGAGTCAGTATTATCCTCCCATATATTGGCATATGTATTACAACAGGTCTCTAGCAATGATGCTGTGCTTTCCAAGCATGTGCTCATGGGATGTGGGGAGTCACCTGTCTAGAAAGCAGCTGTCATCCCCAAACGAGAACCCTCTGAAATCTGAGTTGGGAAAATTTCATGAGAAAAACAAAACAAAACATATTCATAATCTCTTGGCATGACAGACCATGTTCTTTTTACCCAACTGCTCTACAGTGACGATGGCTTCTGGTGGAAGAGGAGCAGCACCTGGAAATGCTCCAATTGTTTGTGAAAGTCAAATGGGTCAACACCCAAAAAGTGCTCATGTTGTTAGTGCGCTTCAGCTGACAAATGGTAACTGCTTACACTGCTGGCACTTGATCATGGATTTTGCTTTGAAGCAAAAATGTGTCGTGACTGGGGCAAATGAATCCGATTCAAACACAAATATATTTTAATGCTACATAGCAAGATGTTTGACGTTTGAAATAATTAAAGGCTTGGGACTCTTGTGGAGTGAGATTTTATTTGGGATTCCAGTGAAGTGTGAAAACTACATCAGAATGAATTATTGCAATGGATATTGCACAGAAATTCTGCGCTTCCACATAGCCTTGCAAAAAAAAACTGTTTTCTTGTTTTTCGTTTTTTAAATAACTTTACATTAAAAAACATATATCATGAACACAGACCTCTAATTTCACATTTCAACAAAACAGGAGCAGGTATGCGTGCAACTTGCTCAAACAAACATGTGTGGCATGTTGGATTCAGAGGTATCAGGTATGGCTTGCACACATCAGATAGGGCTGAGAGCAGTTTATGCCAATTTTGGAATCAGACACGGGTCTAACAGAGATGGAAAACGAATTTACTCTTGGCTACTAGCTGTTCATCTATGCACTAATCCTTCAGACTACACCTACAGAGAAACCTTCTCTGGGTTTAGTGCATGTTTTTCTCAATTAGGTACCTAATTGCCCAGTAAGGATATTCATAGAATCATAGAATCATGGAATCATAGAATGGCCGGTGTTACAAAGGACCACAATGCTCATCCAGTTCCAACCCCCTGCTGTGTGCAGGTCGCCAACCAGCAGCCCAGGCTGCCCAGAGCCACATCCAGCCTGGCCTTGAACGCCTGCAGGGATGGGGCATCCACAGCCTCCTTGGGCAACCTGTTCCAGTGCCTCACCACCCTCTTGGGTAAAAATATTGGTCTTGTTCTGGGAAAAAAAATAAATAAATTACAGAAAGTCCAGGAAACTCTCAGATGACAGGGAGAGACAGAAACTGAGTGAGTAGGCAATTAGGAGAAGGAAGAGAAAAGACAGAGGTGTACTGAACTATGCATGAGGAGTAGAAATCCACGTTTGTGTGGTACCTCTATCTCTGGAGGCTGACCTGAAGTCTTCTGAGCCCAAGTGCAGTCACTTATCTATAGGGTTATGCAACATCTCCCTTGCAGGTACAGGCTTCCCAGGGAGACTGGTGGTGGTTCTAGCAGCTAGTGAGGTGGTAAACGACCTGAAAAGATCAGAAGAGTGAAAAAATATGTGATTTTGTTGTCATGTGACATAGGCAGGATTTTAGCCCATATCCCATTCAACAATTTATGCTTCATCTATGGAGCTCTACCATGCCTGTACCACAAGGAGCTGAGGGAAATATAAAAGAAACCATGGAATGTCATGGAAGAAAAAAGATGAGATGAAAGACTGCAATTTTGTAGACTCAAGAAGGGAGATTTTAGCATGGCTAATGTTTCTATCTTATTTGTTATTTCAGAAGTGATGCCACTAAGTCTAGGTTATTGATCTTTCAGGCCACCAAAACAGTGCTTGATTTTCTAGAAGAGAGCTGGTCTCACTGCTAAAATAGGATATATGCTGTTATTAAATGAATCTTCACCTAGATTAACTGTGTGTTGAGTAACGTGTAAGTATACTGCAACAAGAAACATCCTCAGTGACCAAAAATATGACCTGTGCTAAAGTCTAGAATTCTATTTGCTTATTGCTTATTGCAGCTCAAGCCACAATATAAACCAGATCTTCTATTTCATGATTTCTGGTGGTGCCTGCAAGTCTTTCCAGGAAGTCTGGTTTTAGAAAGGTTTCCCTCACTTCCTGTTTTTTATTTGCTGGCAGAGGCATTTGTTGATCATGTCACTCTGTCACTACTCTCACAGCCCTTTTTTGTCCTGATAATTTACTTATAAAGAAAGTCCTTTTCAGGTTTTACTGTGGAGACAGTGGAAGGTTGAGAAATGACATCTATAAACTACCTCCATAGGAACAAGATCTTAAATGCCCTAGAACAAGAGAGAGCATCTTCTCAGCACATCTTTTGTTGTTCCTCTCTTCTTTGCTTTGTCACTTTTTCCCATGAGCACTGTCTCAAAACAAAATTGCACTTAGGGGATGATGTTACGATTTTGTACAACTTCACTCGTTCCTCCTCCCTCCTCTCCCTTCCCCCCCAAATTTCCTTGTCTCTTTCTTTCCATTTCCTTCTTTTTCATTCTTACAGAGGGATAGATTAAACTGTAATTTTATTTAGAGTTCAATTTATACTAACCATTTCCTTAGTTTGTTGTCTTTGCCACAAAGACTGCAAGGGAGCAGTTGCTGTTGCTTGATGTCAGCTAATTTGGATGCATTAACAGCTTTGTTTACATTTTGGCACAGAATTTTGGGTATTTACCACAGCTGCAAATATTCATCCTTGGGAAACAAGGGCGGACAAGGTAATTAGCACAGAAAGACAATGTTAAGAAATTAAGAAGGAAAGTGAACACAGCAACATCCAGAACAGAGTATCACTGAAGCCAAAATTGATAGGATGTATAATGAAAGGCAGTTATGATTTATTA
>NW_024884711.1:46422467-46445100 GCF_019232065.1 Centrocercus urophasianus
AAATGGATGATCAGTCAGTGGGATTAAAACATGGTAAAACATGGTAAAACATTTTTCTTAGCTGAACAAAGAAACTATTCAGATAAGGAACTTCAGAGCACTGTACTCTCAGCAAGGGTTTGTGCTTTTAAGGACGCACACTCTCCTTCCCTATGCTGACCTTCTTTTAGTGACTCCAGCAAGTAATGAGGGACATGAAGAAGACAGAGGCCAGATCTCCTCAGACATCCATAGTGACAAGATGAAAGGCAACAGAGAGAAGTTATGACAAAGGAAAGCTTTGTTTTTTGAGTAAAAGACTTCTCACTGTGAAGCCAGTCCGAGAATTGGAAACCTCCCTTCTTGGAGATACTTGGAAACTAGCTGCTCACAGCCTAAATTGACCTTGCTCTGAGCAGAGTGCTGGATCAGGTCACTTCCAGAGGTTTATGATGATTGTATAAATAAACATTATGAGCAATTTAAATTCTTAATTGGAACTTACTGGTTCTTTGGGCCGTTATATGAAACTTGCAGAAGTCTGAGTAAATAGGAGTAAGTAAAATACTACAGGGTAACACTTGCATGCCAGAGCTGAATGGTTGCTCCTGAACTCAATGCACCTTAAAAATAGCTTTTATTTCTTACACTGAGACAAGGTTACCTGTCAGACCACACCAGTACAAACATAAGACCAAGGAGATTGTTTCCTCCAGAAAGTATTCCTATTGCTAACAAATATTTGTTCAGCATTTGTACATCTAATCTTTGCACTGTGCTGTAAATGTCTGAGATCATGCTGTTCAGCAGACCATGACGTAGATGAGTCTCCTCATCCTATGTAATTTCTCCCTATCAGATATGACAGATAAGTAGGTGGGAACAGAACATCTATTTAGTCTAATGACCTCTAATTTGGCAGAATTCCACACTGTGATCAAGAATGCAAAGAAATGACTAAAATACATTTTTTTTTCCTCACTGAAGAAAAAATAATTTCTATTCACAATCAATAAACTCTGTTGGTTTTGGTTTTTTTTTTCCTGATTTTGTTTTCAAGCTCCTAGGAGGGAAATTTGACAGCAAGCTGACCTGCAGCATAAGGAATATGGAAGATTTTCCTCTGTAACCAGGCATATGGCTAATTTGCTACTACCAGGAATTGTGCTTGTTTCTTTTCCCTTACTCCCTGTGATCTTATCCCCTGAGGTCTATAGTTCACCACTTCTGAGAAACAGCAGCCTAAGGAATGGCCCTGCAGAGCTTGTTTCAGACTTAGGCTGTAACAAATCCTCAGTGAATTAAGCTATTTCCAGTTGATGTATGTTCTGCTTCATTAAAAATAAAAATAATAATAAACAACAGCCTCGCTGCCTGTTATTTCAGTAAAATTATATTTGATAACACTAAATATATTTTAAATGAAAATGCTTATACAGCTCTTGGATATGTTAAGGCTTGGGAGAAACTCATAAATTTGGAGTTACTTGTCCTCGGGCAGGAAATCAAGATGCTTTGTCTCAAATTTCCCTGAAGGTCTGAAGCAGTGGCTTCAGCACCGGATTTTTGAGTACCTCACATGCTCACAAAAAGTTTCTTGCAAAAGCATTTATGTTATCCAGGACTGAGCACTGGCTGTCTAATTCAAACATGGCATGGTCTTATTTTCAGAAGGAGAACTCATTAATCTGTAGATCTTGCCACATGTGTAGACAATAAAACATGATTGACATTAGTTTTGTCCACAAGATTTTGGGATGATCCACACGGTGTGTCCCCCAAACACTACTTTCTCCTTGGCGTGGGTACAAGAAAACAGTGATTAGTTGTACTGAGTCTTTGGGAACAGTTTTAATTATAACCATGTGAAAGATATCCAGTGCAGACTGTTTGATTTAAAATAAACATTGGTTTGCCAAAATGGATATTATTCTAAACAATGTGTCAAGCATTGAAAATCTCCACCTTCTATCAGTTTCACACTTCTGAAATTCTTCAACTAGCCTGCCTGATATTTTCCAGCAGAAAAATTCCAGTTTTGACAAGATTTTTTTGTTATTATTACAGAATGATTACAGTTATAAAATTTGAAATGCTTTTAAACTTTGGATACTGAAAAAACACTGAAAAGCAAAATCTATTGTGGGTACAGGCTGAACGAATTTCAGAGTATGCAGGTGAGGCGGGTGGTATAATAAATTTGAATTAAAATGCCTAAGAAAGAAGGAAAACACAGAAATCTGAATGCTTGAGGTAAGATGAAAGTCTTTTTCCCAAAGGACTCTGTTCTTAAACTCTTAATAAAACATATTGGAGTTGGGGAAACACACTGTAGGGGCCAATCTTGCATTTTATTCTAACTCCAAAGACATGGAAAATATCCCTAGTAGAGAAACTGCATCTCTTCCCTTACAAATCTAAGCTTGGCCATCTGATTGCCACACAGCATAAGGAAACATATTCTAATGATACCCCACCTAGGAGCTTAGCTAGCAAAATGGACAACTTATATGCTCTTGAATCTGAAAGGCTAGAGAAGAACTCATTCTCTTTGTTGTTATGATTTTTGAGGTGACTGTAAGAGATATTTCTCTTTGTCCTTCTTTCCTTTTCTACTCTGACTCTTTATACCATATGCTTTCGAGCAGAAGATTGTCTCTTATTGCCATCATCTATAATGAGTCTCTCATCTCTGTAGATCTCCAAACTATATCAGCAGTATTCCATCATCGTGCTATTTACTAGTGGCAAAAATAGATGGAGTATTTCATTAGCTGGATTTTACCTTTGAGCACAACTCTTGTGCTAACTTCCAAGTTTTTCTTGTTAATAAGTTGCCTTGTTATTTTTGCTTTTCTACCCTACTCAAGGTCTTCACCTTCACCTTGATCCTCCAAGATCATTGCTTTTAAATTTTCTGTGACTGAGTATAGCTCGGCTTGTGAACATATTTCATCTCTAAATAAGTGATACTAGCCACTCACACCCCTATCAATGTTTATATTCTTTGTAGAAGTGATAGTAATAGTTCCTCATTCTCTGTAAGTACAACACACATCTCTAATGACAGCAGAGGATAAACCTAGAAAATAAATCATATTTATGCAAGTTCTTGTTTAAATATTTAAAAACATTATAAGGACAACAGCAACAACAGCACAGTTTTTATCTATGAAATAAACTTTAACACAGGAAAAGCATCCTGCCAAAAAAGCTCTAAATTAGTTTCAGCATTTTCTATAACATGTTTGGAACATGATAATTTCTCAGTAAACGAAGACATTAAAAACAGATGGCCCAGAACTTATCAGGTCCTTGAAGGGCCTGAAATTAACTCCCTTACCCATTCATATGTCATATGTTCACATTTTACCTTTCCAGGAAGGAGTACAATGATCTCTGCACTGGAGCTATTGGGATGGGATTTATCTTAAAAGCTAAAAAATTCTGGTTCAGGTTCATCACCTTGGTGTTACTTTCTAGTCAACGGAGAAATACTCGCCTCACAGCTTATTAAAAGAGAAATTGATATTCTCTATAGTAAGTTAGAGAACTGCAATGGAAAGAGGTCATTTGTCTGCTTTGTTTAACAGCTAGTGTGGCCTCATTGGTACCACTCTCTTATTTTATAGACATTAATGTAGAGGATAAATTGCTCATGAGTGATATAAATGGCACTACGTTTCTAGACCTGTTCCCACAGTATATAAGATGCATATAAGGAAGGAACTGATTCCTGGGATGTGACCACTAACCAGAAAGCAACACCCTACTTTGTGGATCACCCTGCCTGGTCCAACATGTCTTGGGCTCTTTCTCTTCCAAAAGATGTAACCTTGGCTAAAAGAATGGAGGGTAGCTCTTCATGTTGAACTAATGGGGCTCCAGACTGAGCTCACCATCCAGAAGTTCTGCTTACTGCTTCAGAAATGTTTGTTTTCTGAGAGAGTGAACCTCTCTTCATGCATGAGTCCACCCTCACCTTAGGGTGAGTTTTGTTGCAAGGCTGAGCTGACACTGGAAGCTGGTACAATTTCATTAATACAGCAATGGTATTGGGAAAGCAGAGGGTTGTAATGTACAGAATTCAAGAGATTTGAAATATGGAAGCTTGGGGCTCTCCAGATTTAAGTGGCAGCAGAGAGGGGATTGTTTCAGTTGTCATTTGGATAGAGGCTTCTTGCTTCATACATCTCTGGTGACCCTGCACATAGCAGGGAGGTTGAAACTAGATGATCAATGTGGTCCTTTTCAACTCAGGCCATTCTATGACTCTATGATTCTATGATCTATGCCCTGTGTAATGATCACTCTAAAGACACAGAAGAAACTGGAGATCAGAAATTCATTTCACCTGTACCTGCTAGAATATTCTTCCATCATGCATTTTCTGGATTAAATCTTCACAAGTATTTGGCATAAAAAATGCAGTTTATGTAACATCCAATTTGTTTGCATGCAATTGCAGTGAAAGTCTCATGAAAACAGAAAAAAAAAGCCAATTTTCCTGAACAGATTTCTGACTCATTAATAAGTAACAACATCCTATTACTCACCCACTGTGTAGAATGGATAAAGAGATTAGAGGAATAAAAAGAGCATACAGTTAGATGGGGCCCACCACAGACTTTTTCTCAGCACACAACTGTTGCTAAAAAATAAACAGTACACAGTTATTCAGAGGACAGAATGATGCATGTTTATGTAAAAAATGAGACTTTATAAAGTGTACAAACAGTCTTTACAGCTTAAAATCATATATTTTTTTTTTTTTCCACAGAGTAACATAACTTCACACCTACTTCAAGGACTTACTGTTGCCTGCACTGGATTCTGCATCAGGAAAATGAATGCTTAAAGATTCTCATAAATCTGCAAACTTATTCTATTGGCATTCTCAGAGTCCTTGCCATTTAACAGCAGTCTGTTCCTTGGTTTTCAAGAGAATGGTTCGTGGGAATGATTCCACGCGAGAGTTACTCTACTGCTGCTAAACTAGTTACCTAGTTCACATGATCTGTAGTAGGAGACTAGGTACAAGTCCACAGCTGCAGGGAAGACTTACTCCTCCTGTTAAGGCTGAGCAATTGATAATTAGAATTTACTACTTTTGATTTGACAAAGTAAGTTTTTAAATAGCAAAAGCCTTCACAATGTAAATCTCTCACTTGTTCTAGTCTGTTTTCCAGACCAGCACAAGGATTGCATGAACAAATTTCACCTACTCCCTTCATTTGCATCCCATGCATTCCTTGCTTTGTACTTTCCAACTATGTAAATGTCATTGCACATCACTGAGGAAGGAGTCTGCAAGGCAGGCGTTGAACAGGCAATTGTTACTGCAGATTATTTCAAGACTACTGAGTAATTATGCAGTAATTTCACTCGATCCAAACAAAATACATAGAGGTTTAGGATTTTGTAGTACAAGCAGGAATAGCATGAGTAGATTTTACTGCTAGTGGTGAATATCTACAGTGGAGCAAGGTCTAATTTTGTTCCAAGCACGTGCATGTTGGCCAGGCTCTCGGATGTTTGCTGTGCTTCATTACCTACATGCCAGTACATGTGAAGTCATAGCAATTTCAGCTTTTCACCTTCCCCCACTGAGTCTTCTCTTTAAGACATCAGTGTAAACTTCCATAACTGCAAGAACAGTAGTAGTAGTTGCAGGCAGAAGTTGGTGAAAGTGTTGTGAGTCATTCAGACTTTACCACTCTCTTCTTTAATCCAAAAATTCGGTCAGATGGTCAATGAAGTATTGAAAAGTATTCTACTGAAAAATATTCTTTTCATCTTTGCTGCATTCATCAGGGAAAATAAACAACTCTGAAACCAGAATAATGAAATGTTTGTTCAAACCAGAGTCATACTCCCTCCTCAATGCAAAATGGCTTTTCATTTTGGAATTTAATGTGTTTTTGTAAAATCACAAAAGACTTGCAAAAATGAAGTATTTCGTTTTCAGTTCAAATCAAATATTTTATCCAGGAGCATATGTAAGTTTCCAGTTAGTTAGAAGATGGGAATACATTTTTTTCTTTTTCTAAATGGACTGGAAAATGTTACTTAATCACACTGCTTTAGTTCAGGCACACAAATAGATCAATTACATCTGAGCAATCTGCAGGCTTCAGGGACAGGTAGGTCTTCTGAGAGATCTGAAAGAAACTAATGCTGGTACGTGGCTGCAGATCCCTATGGAAGACACCTGTGTAGTGTGAATTGTGAAACTGTACAGAACTGTATTCAGAGTATCTTAGGAAGCTACCAACTCCATATCTACACTCCTGCAGCAGAGTCAGTGCAGTAAAAGCATGAACACTGAATTCAATTCAGTCCAAAGTCCCAAAGACCTTAACTCCAATGCACCTTTGTCAGCAGTTTTAAAACTAATCTCTAGATTTTCAGCTATCTACTGATACAGGGAGCAGTAAGCTTTGGTTGCCATTCCCATGCCACAAATGGATGGGCAAAGAGGGCAGAAATGTGTTGAACAGCTGTAGATGTTTGTGAATGTCTGTTCATAACCGTGCTTTGAAGCCACTCAAAGGACGTAGGAGTGGAGCATGGAAGTTTTAATTCAAATCCAGAGTGGGAGAGGCAACATTTCATTATGACTTGAGCAGTGCTTCCAGACTTCTGTGGACACTTAGAATGCTGAGGCACTTGGGAAACTCACCCATACACCCAAGTGAATACATAGAATTGATTTTGGGTTGCCAAAGTATAGAGAAGGAATACTTCATGTAGTTATAGATCTGAGTGCAGCACTTCCATGTGGCTGAGGGACCTCCCTGATTAATACATTTATTTATACTCCGTGGAGTACAGATGTGTACAAATCTTAGTGGCAGACTTCATATTCTCCTACATAAAGGACCTACTCTTCATTCTGTCTTCCTCCTTTTTCTTTGTATATAGACATCTGGACCCTTTGTAAAATGTCCCATTCTGTCCCAGAATAACTGATTGTTTCTACATTTAAACAATCCTGTCCCAGATCTCCACTGGCTATGACAGGGCTTCAGGCCTCTCCATGATCTATCTTTGACCTGAAACCACCTCAAAGTGCTTCTGAAGTGACCTTCAATCTCATCTTCCATTCTTCAAAACGGAAACAAATGCATTGTTTTCAGTATATCGGCAGTTTCAGTGATAACAGTGAGTTTTCTTTTATGATAGATCATTAAATCTGCTAAATGCACCGAGATTTATTGCAGTGCCACGCAGATTTTGAATTACTTTCAATAATGTAGCAATTGTTCTCACTTATCTCTTTTGTTTGTATCAATCACACATTACCTTGTTTGGATTAGCAACAGCTTCAGGCAAAAAATTTCCTGAATATGTTTTGAGCTAGGATTGGGAATTGAAGTGCTACTTCCTTTCTTATCTCCATGCACAAGACTGAAAGCAGCACTTAAATGCTATGTAATGTAAAACCAAAGACTTTTTAAGAAGTCACACACTGATTTAAGTGAATTTCATTTACAGTAGCTCTGAAATCATACAGGCTTGAACAAAGGGGGCAGATTAGCCATAGGAGCTGAAAACTCACTCTTTGATTTTTCAGTTGTTTAAACTCCATTCCTCCTACAGAGAATGTCCTCCTACAGGACAAGATGAGCATTCTGAAAGGAAAAGGATAAAGAAAGGTATTACAAATGGATCATTTGGTCTCACCAACATGACATACATATCTGATGATAAATGCTGGGTGTCTACCTTTGCAAGTAGAAGATTCTGAGTGCTAAAGCCATTTTTACAGAAGAGAAGACAAATAGCAGGAACAAACGAATAAGACTGAAAAAAAACAAGTAAGTAAGAGTACCTGACGACTATCAGAACAAAATCCCAGGGAATGAGCTGCATTTACCACCCTGTGTTGTTTATAAAAGCAAGATAAGGAACACTCCTAGAAGTAATGATTTAATCAAACACAAAGTAGACTTTAATCAGGCAAGTATTGCTGCCTCATTTCAGTGGCTGGAAAGCAGCTCTATCTGAGAGGTAATGCCTTTAAAGGCAGTGAAGCTCCTGCTCCTGCCCGGAGGGTCGGAGTCCTTCAAGCTACTGAGGAACCCAACATGCATTTGGCTGCATTCAGGGATGTGCTGAAAGGTGTTTATCAACCTGCATGTTTTTTTATCACCTCTACAGGAATAGCATGGGGCATTTTAAAGAGTTCCACCACTGCATTGGTACATTTAGAGTCAGATGCCCATTCTTAGGTTTTCTTGGGATGTGCTGTTGTTATTACTAATAAATCCCAGAGAAAAACTAATGTCAGACAATCATTACAGCTGGGATTGAGCATGAGTATTCAAGGCTTGCTCTCCTTGCATAATACTCAGAGTAGAAATCAATTTTCTGAGAAAATGAATGTTGTGGTCAACCTCATTCTGCAGCAGCACCTTTTGCCTATAGCTGGACACAAATGAGGGGAATGCACTGTGGTGGGATTAGAAGGGGCTGGGCTGCATGGGAAGGATGCTAAATCCTGCAGGCCACAACTGAGAAACTAGCTCAGAAAATACTGATTTTCCCTTCTTTTGAATTCAAGTTGTTCACGGAACGTTTGGATTTTATGTTGAGGGATATGGTTTAGTGAGAACTATTGGTGATAGGTGGATGGTTGGACTGGATGATTTGTAGGTCTTTTCCAACATTTGTATTTCTGTGATTCTGTGAAATAAAAATAAAGTTTCTGACATTAAAGCTTCACGAATCATGAAGCTTGATGAACATGGAGTAGGTCTCCTTTGCACGGATGGAGCAAAGGAGATGTGGTGCAATGCCTCTGCAGTTCTCCTATCACATGTTCTGATCAAACTTCTCCTTTCCTTACTGGTTACCACCACTAAGCATGGAGTTCCAAGCAGAAAAGGATGGGCCGAAAGCCCACCTTGTGTAGGGATGCAGTGAAAATTAGGTTGGAGGAATTTAGGCTGCAGGCTGCAGTGAAATGCAATAATTACTTCACCTGTAACCTGCAAATCCTTACAGAAATTCTGGGACTGCTGCTCCTGGAGTGGCTTTGGCAAGTAGTGAGTTCATTTTTGTGCACAGAACACTTTTTCTTTAGGTGTGTGCTCTGAGATGACAAGGAACGTGTGGCTACAGAGCACCTACAAGCAGCCTTTTACAGCCCTGGATTATGATTTAGATTGCTCTGTAAATATCCCACTATGAAAATGGAGTGATTATGAACAGCATGAATATGCCAATATCACTTAGTATGGTAAAACTGGCATTGGTTTCCTTTGGAACAAAGGGAATGTGTCACCAAGATTCTTCCTAAGCCAGAATTTTCAGCTTTCAGCATCTACCTCCTTTTGTAGTCAAGTCTCCAAAAGGACACCATGAACATGACTTGGGGTTGTTTTGTGTGCTCTACAAAAGCTGCCAAAAGAAAGGAAGTTTACTTTGCACAGGCTTACATGAGACTGGCAAGTGAAGGAAATATGGATGCAACAGAAAGTAAAATAAAGTTTTTACTGGATTCTAGAATCTCAATCAGGAGCAAAATGTAGAAAAGTTAGGAACAGGAATAACTCAATTACAAATAGAAAGTTACAATGGAAATTTTTCTTCATATTTATTTGGAGGAGGGAGTGCTTTAAAGTAAAAGAGAGGAGATCTGATCCAGTGCCTGATCTAGTGGCTAGCAACCCTGCCGCTGCCTGTTGGTGCATTTGAGTGCATCACCCAATGTGTTCTACCCAAAAAGGCCTCTTTGGATTTGGCTGGAAGTCAGCACAAGTGCATGCAGATATATATATATATATATTCTGCTTTCTCAGCATCTTTTTAGTTCATATTTCTGTCTTGCTTACACGGTCAGTGCACAGAGATGCTTCTTGTCCAACCTGCTCCCTTTCCTAATGTCTGAAGACATATTGAGGGCAGCAGTCAGAGCACATCCAGTGACTCAGAAAGGTGAGGATAGCAAATATCACCTTCTGAGATGCAACTGTCAGCCTGTTCCAGACAACTGCCAGCCTGACAGCCCCAAAAAAGGGATGCAGGCAGGGGTAAATGACACCTCTGAAGACTAAGGTGGACAAGATAATTTAATGTCTGTATTTTGTGTCCAAGCTGCTGCTTGTTTAGATGAGTAAAACAGCGAGCAGTTAAGGGAATCCGTTTCCACATTACTACTTGGAGACAAAGTATTTTTGTCACTGTAAAAAAATGGTTTTATTGTTCTGCTTTCTTTGAGCTATCTCCCAGTTATTTCATGGGGGTATTTGGAAGATCCACTGTTTGGTTCTGTGTAGTCCTCAACTGCAGTTCATCATCACTTCTCTCCAGGGAAATATTGGCCCTTTGTTTCTGAAGCACCTTAGGAACCTTGCTAAATAGGTTTCAAAATTCTAAATAAGTTAGGAATTCCCCTTCTAAGTCATTACAAAACAGATTACCCACTGAATCATTCTGATTTCATCTGAGAGTGTGTTGAAAAACACATCTTATTGGTATTTACTATGACCTCTGTAACTCAAACAAAAAGCACTGGAAAATATATGAGCAACAAATGAAGTAGATTTAGGATTATTTCAACTACGATATTATTGCAGTCACACAGTCACAGTATTTATTGCTGTTTTCATTTGAAACATGCTGTACACATTAAGGAAAGTCTTAACTTTTACCTTTGTATGCCCTAAAAATAACTGGAATCATAATATGGAACAGCAAAGAAAAAAAGTTTCCTTTTCAGGGAAACTTGAACATCGTTAGAAATAAGAATTGTTTGCTGTATCAGTGATATTCCTCTCTTCTCCTTCCCTTTGCTGTCACTGTCAAATATAATGTGAAGAACCCAGTGGGAGACTGAAATATGATTTCCTTAGAGTGTATGGAACTCCATGCATTTTTTTGGGGGTTGCTTCTAGTCCAAGTTTTCTGTCATTTCCAGAGCTCAGAACAGCTTCTTCCATTCATCATTCTCTTAATTTAAGCAACAGTCAGATAGCATGATGGATTGGAATGGAGTATCATGGAGTATCAAATCAAAATCTAATCAAAACCTTACACTATTAGAATCATCTTAAAGCACTGTTCAGCCAAACTGAATTAAATGTGTCCATTACAAATTTTTGAGGTGGTGCCCAGCGACAGAACAAGGGACAATGGGCACAAAGTGCAACATGGGAAGTTCCATCTGAACATGAGAAAGTACTGAGTGGGTGACAGAGCACTGGAACAAGTTGCCCAGTTTCCTTCATTGGAGATATTTAAGACCCATCTGTACGCCGACTCGTGTGAGCTGCTGTAGAGATCTCCTTTAGCAGGGGGTTGGGCTTAATGACCTCTAGAAGTCCCTTCCAATCCTTACAATTCTGTGATTCTCTGATTCTGTGGAAATAACTGTTGGAGTTGGCATGGGATAGAATAAGCCACCTGATTTTGCATACATATTGCCTTTGCTTCACTGGATCATCACTTAGTACATATCAGTCAAGGTAAATGAATTGGAACATTTAGGTCTGTAGTGCTCACAAGACAGATGACTCCTGGAACAAGAAGTGTTTTGACTTTCAGCAATAGGAATCAATTATCTGTAAAGCAAATAGTGAGTCCAGACTAATGTAATTTTTGGCTTATATCTTCATCAATTTTTAGTTATCCAGTCACAGCAGTGGGAGTTTTTAATCCACTCCCTCATCAACCAGAATGGCACACAGTGTTCACCAGTGAATGTGATGCCACAGTTTCAGAGAGATTCAATGTTCTCCACCATGAAGTTGTGTTTCCCATAGACTTTCAGTCACTAGAAGGGAAAATAATCAGTTTTTTAATCTGGAAAGTAGCACTAATTTGTAGAGGCTAATGAGCTAGCCTTGAACCTGCTGACTATTTTGCTAACAAGTACTTCATTTGAAAGTGAGTCAGTGTGCATGGAGTGATGGACTTTACTCACAAGGTCATGCATAACACATGGGAAAATACATTTTTAATCAGTAAACCTCATGTTCCAACAACTAAGCAATCGTCTGTTCACTCTCTGTGCCAATAATATCGAATACTGTCACGGATATCTGGGAAACCCCAATTAGCTTCAATCCTCAGGCAGATCTGACAAACAGCTGGGGGATTTTCAAAGCAAATAACTGCAACCCACTGACTTTTTGAATGGCTTGATTGCCTCTGAATTGCTGTCAGAACACTAACCCCAATGATAACATGATTATATATTTCAGATACTAGAGATCTGTGTCTATGTTGTGATTCTGGTATGGTAATCCTTCATCAGGTTTTTCTTTCATAACTTCTTCCTACTGGCAGACAGATGTGAATGTGTTAGTGGTGAGAAAAATCTATAGCTTTTCTGATTTCTACCCTCCTCAGGACTTATTCCTTATTTTTAACATAACTACATGATTTAAAACAAACAACAACAAAAACAACCCCTAATGGGGTTGCTGAACACAATCTTTCAAATCTCATGTCTTTTCTCATTGGAGACAGACATAAACGAAAAACTCTGGGAACTATGGAAGAATCAGCATCCCACAGTGACTTCTACCTGCCCTTTGAACTGAATATCATTTAATTGCCCCATTTCACGTAACTATTTCCTGTGGAGCAGAAAACATGAAGCTCCTGGTTGACACTGGAATAGTTGCAAGCATCTTTGCTGAACACAGATGCAGTGAGTGATAGAGGCCTTGAAAAAAGCAGTAACAAATGAATAACAAACAGGACAATCACAGGCAAGCATCCAAAACATTTATTTGCACGCTGAACTTACATTCGTTTAGCAGGAATGTAGATATGTCTCACCAAAGTGTCACACTGTCTGTCTAATGCCCATTGGGCTTGAGTTCAGCAACATGATGGATAGTTCAATTTACTGAGTAAGCAAAGAGTTCTCCTTGAATGTTAGACACTAATCTTCTGATTGGACTCATTTGCCAGGGAGAATTGCCCTCTGAAGTTTACCAACTATTGATAAGGGTGTAAGAGATCGATGCGTGTGTTATTAGCAAACTACTGATTCAACTGCTCCCCAGCTACTGCTGCAGAAAAAGTGTAAAGCCATTTTCTACATTAAAAAAAAAAAACCTAAATATCATCACTACATTGAGGCAATTTAGCAATATTTAGTTAAGGTTAGGGGAATCTTTCTTCCTGTTAAGGGGCTTTATACTGAAAATGGCAAAGAATAAAAATTACAAGCCATTGATGTGCATGTAGAATTGCACATTCAAACCCCATTCTTTCTTTGAATGTTTTAAAACTGAAGATTAAAGTTTTGAAATTCTGGAAGCAGGGAATGGCTTGAAAGACCAGCACCTAAGGGCCTTAGAGAAGATAACAGATTGAACCCAGAAAAATTCTTCCACCTATTTTTACTTCTATGAGAAAAATTCTCAGTGATCTTGTCCAAGTTGTTTGCTTTCCCTCTTCTTCATCCTTTCTTTTTTTTACATTGACAACAAAAAGTATATATCCTTCTTTGCATCAGCTGTTTGAGTCTTTGGTGGTGCAACCCCTTTGGAGCACTCCGCAATCTCAGAGTAAGCCCAATTTGAACTTTTGCCTTTATACAAGAGCAGTGAGTTGGGACAACCCAGCACTTCCTGTTCCATGCTAGGAACTGCTGCTCCTTGCATTGTGGTCTGACCTGAGAGGTACCAGCATGACAAAAATGGGGAGAACTGGAAGTGTATGGTTGGGAGAAATTACCAGGATTACCTCACCTGGACTGTGGCTGAAAAGTTTTCTGACTGAAGTAAATTCACTTGTCATCCTATAAATAATTATTCTAAGGGATGAGCTTCTTGAGCTCAGCGGTGGGTTGTTGTCCTTGATCTCCACCCGGGCTGGGATGCCTCTCAGGTTAGACTTCTTGAGATTCAACTTAAAGAGATATTGACAAGAGCCCTCTTTCAGACAGGTTCCAGTTGTCTACTGAGAGCAGATGAAAAGGAAGAATGAGTCCTGAAAAGTGCAGTTAAATCATAGAATCATAGAATCATAGAATCACCAAGGTTGGAAAAGACCTAAAAGCTCACCCAGTCCAACTGTTCACCTATTCCCAATAGCTCCCACTAAACCATGTCCCTCAACACAACATCCAGTCTTTCCTTGAACACCCCCAGGCTCGGTGACTCCACCACCTCCCTGGGCATCCATTCCAGTGCCTGACCACCCTTTCTGAAAAGCAATGCTTCCTCATGTCCAGCCTGAATCTCCCCTGCCGTAGCGGAGTTTTAGTTTAGAAACTTCCCCCCAGTACCCTGCAGTAATTCTCATGGGAACCTTGCCGTTCTTGAATCTTTAACTAAGTGGCTGCATTTGACCGTAACAAATTTGACTGAATAGTTGTGTTAAATCAGCTGATGATTAAGTGCTGGTGAGTGCTGCTAGGAGTCACATAACCTAATCTTGTGATTTATTGTAAAAATGTGAATAAATCCTAATTTGCCACTAAATAAGGGTTGGATAATAAAATCTATTTGCAATCACACAATCCTAAGTACAAGATCAAGAGGAATACAATTAATGTTTCACCTGTGGTCTCCCAGTGTTATTGCAGTATAAAGTACTGCAAGTAGACCAAAAATGCTGTAATTTTTTTCTTATATTGGAGCTCACATGTATCATGACCCTTCCTTACCAAGTTCCTTCAACAAGAGTAAGCTGGGAAATCCTCAAGGTGCTTTCCTTGGCACAGTAGGAATTCAGACAAGCATTACTACTTGGATGTTTGCAGAGCTATCATTCTCAGCAGTCTCTGAAGACTGTCTGCAGGGAGTTAGAGTATTTTCTTTACACCTCTTCTTCCCTTATTTGCAAACACAATGTCCCTGTTTCCCAAATATTTAACTATTTTGAGATTTCTCTGTGTGCTCAACTGAATCTGGATTTGTTAGAAACTGGTTCATGGAAAGCCAATATTCCCTTTGCATGATCGTTCATTAAAAAAACATGTTGTGATTAAATGTTTTTGAAATAGAAAACTTTAATAAATAAGAAAAGCTCCTTTTAATCCTAACATCAAAAAATCAGTATAAACCAATGGAAATATGGTGGGTTTTTTTTTGTTTGGTCTTTTGTGTTTGGAGTGATTTGTTTTCTGTTGTGTTTTTTCTTTTTTTTTTTTTGGTTGCTGGTCTCTTTTGTTCTTCAAATGATTATTCACGTGCTACCAACTCACCCTGGGACCAAATCAAGTGTGCTTTAATAATAACTACTACTTTAATCAGACAATTTAATCACTCACTATTTTGGACAATGGCAAACACCACTTAAGTACAGCTTGAGATGGTATATTCAGTCCCGTAATTTTGCTAAGTAAAAACATCTCACACAGGCAGGTCAGCTAGCAAGGTCCAGCTAGAAGCTGGCATGTGTTATTGAAGAAATAAATTTTAAGGATCAAAGTTGCTTGCTTGTTTGTTTCTTTAATTGTTAAATTGTTTTCCTACTAAGGTTTTAAGCAGATATTAACTGACTTGCTTAGAACCTCTCATTTTCATAAGCTTTGACTTTCTGAAGTGAACACTGAAGTGTTGAAGGTGCCACAAGACAAATAGGTAACCTGTTACAGCAATGGTCCTTTTAAGATATCAACACACAAGATTTTTTATGATTGTTGGACTACTGGTTGTCAACCAGGAGCATCCTGCTTCTTTCTGAATCTGACAGACATCTATTTTTGCTCTTTCTCAAAATAATTCTGGCTCTTAGCACTACTCAGTACAAACAGGAGCTGAAAAAGGAGATTTTAGGGAAGCAATGAGAACAATAGAAAGAGATTACAGAAAGTTATGGTGTTTCTTATAATCCTTATCAAAATTTACAAATAAGGTCTGAACAAGAATCACAAGAATGCTGAAGGCTGAGATTCCTTCGATTTCTTCATCTCAGTCCCTCCTGAGCCCATAACTCAACTATTCCCTTTGAAGGGAGAGTATTGATAGCTTCATGCGTTGTATTATGCTCAGTGCCATGGATATGAGCTATTATTTTACACATTATTACCAAGAAATTATCATAAAATAATTGGCTATGGGCATGCTCTTCCCTTTCTGCCAAATGTTACATACAACTCGACAGAAGATGAGAGTTGGACAGACATGGCCACTAACGCTTAGGGAGATGAGATCCTTTTTGTGTTCATGATTCAGCCTGCAGATTAAGACTCTGAAATTTTGGTGTGGGTGTGTGAGACAGATGTCTAAGTCCCTATCATACTCAATCTAGCCAATAGATGTTTCTGCATGGGCAGATGTGTTATCTCCCATTACAGCCTACTTAAAAATAGTCAATGCACTTAGTGGAGCCCAGGGCGCTAGTTAGCTCATCCTGTGTAGGTGCCTGGGGCTTAATTAAGTTGCTTGATGATAAACAGTTGGTAACATTTGGATATCTTGGGGTTATTTCACTTGATCTCCATATGTTCCAGAAGAGGGGAGCTCTTGTAAGTCCTGAGTAATGTCTGCCAGGCTTGTGCCATATTGGGTGCCCTAGAGAATTCAGATGCTGCTATATATTTATGTTTAGGTAATCAAATCCCATTCCCACATTTTTATTTCAGCAAGATAGGTCTCTACACTGCCTGGATGTTTACTGAATGTAACAAAACTTCAAACATCCATCCCACATGAAAATATCTCTATTAAACATATTTTCACCTCAAAATGAATTACTGAAACTAAGGAGGACTCAGTAGCATTTCTACTTCACATTTGCTTATTATACTGAAAAAACTGGGAAAGGGACTTAAGAAGAGACAGAGGAAAAAAACAAAGCATCTGCCTCTTATTGAGGCAAAATTGAGAAATTCAGACAATTCAAGTGTCAGGCTAGTGTTTTTAAATTTTGAGATCTTCCTTAATGACTCTTATGTTAGAAGACACATAAATTGAATCTGACATTCATCCAGCAGTTCTGGTCCCAAGCCAAGACAAAGCTGGTCTGAGCACTCAAATGTTCTCAAGGCAGTGCAGTACCTCTGTAACAGGCTTACTTTCTTCTGCCACTGGAGCAATTCAGTCTACAGAGCACTTGCCTTCATCGTGGACTCACTGTCATTTTCACAGTAAAGCCAACTCATCTAAAGTTCTCAGCCTTTATGCTTACTTATTATTCTTACACATGTGGTGCCAACACCTCCTGTCAGAAAAACAGATCTGTTTTGGACTAAGAAAGGGTGACAAGATGAATGCTATAAAGACTAAGGAACTTAAAAGCAAAAGACGAACACAGTGGGGAGTGACTGAACAAGCTCCCAAAATTTATTTTTGTTGAGAGAATCAAAATGGCTTTAGAAGTTATTGTTTAAAAAGTACCAACGTGTAACCAATGTGTTTGTTGTGTGACTCACTAGCCATTCCAAGCATGATGAATTTTGGCTTTATCTTTTCAAGGGGCCTATAAAGGTCAGTTTTCTGAAGAGTCACAGCAAACTTAAAATTTATTTTAGGCAAATATTGAATTGGATACAGCAAAAGAAAAATTAAACAATTAAGCCTAAAAAAATTCATGTGAGTCAATGCAATACAATGAAAAAAGAGCAGAGGTACAAATCTGGTCATCGAGATTTATGGATATAATGATGGATTTTCCTTTCAAATTCAAATTATGACATGAACTTGTGTATCAGAATATGCAGAATAATACCAAGATACATTAGATGAATAAATCGCAAATCATTTAGTTTTGGGTTTTGTTGTTGTTGTTGTTGTTTTGTTTTTTGTGTTTTTTTTTTTTTTTTTTTTTTTTTTTGCTATAGTGCTTTTCCTTCCTTTCCCTTCCCTTTCCTTTTCCTTTTCTTTCCTTTCCCTTGCCTCCCCTCCCCCCCCCCTCCCCTTCCCCTTCCCCTTTCCCTCCCCCTCTCCATCTCCATCTCCCTTTCCCTGTTTTCATTTCTTACCATTGTGGAAAACTCCTTGGAAGAGAAATGATCCTCTCAGCTTTTTTAAGAAATCCATGAAGATTTCTCAAAATATAAAATAAAAAAATTAGTAACTTCTTGCAGACATTTGTTTATTGTCTGTTCAGAATGAATAGTTTGGATTACAGGGATTATACTACATCCACATGGAGGTCAATGTTTCCAATGTTAGGCTATTTGCAGTACTTGAGGATGTTACCTCAAAATCTATGTCACGTGTCCCCATAAGCTGGTGTGACATCACTGAGTACACATACCCTAAAGCAGCTGTGATGTGAACTCTTTCAACTAGAATCAGTTCCTGGCCCCTTACTTGTCGACAAAAGCCTTTGCAAGTAAATGTGTTTGTGGCTTTGCTAAAAAATCAACCTATCAAAAGAGATACACAGGAAAAAAATTGTTGTTTTCAGCCATATACCAGCATCAGTACAAAGGGAGGTTGAGGATTGGGATGTAAATCATAAGTTTGATCCTACTGTTTATGTGAATGTGGACAGAATATCATTGTACTAAACAGAATCAGTACACTGTGAGAAATCTTCCATGAGCTTTGTTTGGGTTCATCTTTCAAATTGTACGAGTTTATCCAATAAAGTTATTTTTTGCAAGGAGGTTACCCATAAGCTAGCTTTATTATATATGGGCACTTTGGTACAAATTCAGTTTTGGCGCAAATCTTAGTTTTGTGGATTCCTTAAATCCAGATATTTGGGACTGGTGAGCATGGCACAAAAAGGTTTTTATCCTGTCTTTTTTCAAATAGACTCCATGTAGACAGGGAGAGATATCTCAGGATAGAAAAGCCCATTGAAAGCACTGTGAGAAGGAAACTTCTTTCATGGGATTTTTTTCTGGGGGGATGGAGGGAGCAGGAAACAGAACATTTTTATTTGAAGTCATAAATTTCATTGTGAGTAGCTCTGACACAGCTGGTACTATCATGAAAAGTCCAAGTTTTGGCCAGCAGTTGGAGTCATCTCTTCATTTTGACTGAAAGCCTACAGTGTGAGCCAGGACTTAGAGAAATAAGCTGCTCATTTAGTCATAAAATCTGCTCTAATGAACCTGGCATCACTTTACTGGTTACAGAGGTAGTTCATTTGCTCTTTCTTACATCCTATACCATATTAAAATTGGAATTAGTCTTGTGATAGAGACTTCAATATGAACTAGATGAAGAACTAGAAGTACAACAAAACCAAGTGCCAGCTCCTGCCCTTTGGCCACAACAACCCCATGCTACACCACTCTCTGCTTGGGGTGAAGAGACTGGGAGACTGTG
Source organism: Centrocercus urophasianus (assembly GCF_019232065.1). Lineage (NCBI taxonomy): Eukaryota > Metazoa > Chordata > Aves > Galliformes > Phasianidae > Centrocercus > Centrocercus urophasianus. The sequence goes on from NW_024884711.1 coordinate 46,441,643, forward strand.
GAAGAAATGGACCTGGGGGTGTTGGTCAACTCTTGGCTGAACATGAGCCAGCAGTGTGCCCAGATGGCCAAGAAGGCCCAAAGCATCCTGGCTTTTATCAGAAATAGTGCAGGCAGCAGGAGCAGGAGGTGATCATCCCTCTGTACTCAGCACTGGTGAGGCCACACTGAGTGCTGTGTTCAGTGTTGGGCTCCTCACTGCAAGAAAGTTACTGAGGCCCTGGAGTGTGTTCAGAGAAGGGCAACGGAGCTGTGAGGAGTCTGGAGTACAGTTTTAAGGGAGTGGGTGGGGGAACTGGGATTGTTCAATCTGGAGAAGAGGAGGCTCAGGGGACACCTTATGGCTCTGTACAACTCTCCAAAAGGAGGTGGTGGTGAGGTAGGGGTCAACATGTTCTCCAGGGTAATAGCAATGGGACTGGACGGAATTGCCCCAGGTTGTGCCAGGGGAGGTCCTGGTTGGATATCAGGAAAAACCCATCTGAAAGGATGGTCAGGCAATTGAATAGGATACCCAGGGACTGCCCTTAGAAGTGATAAAAAAGGGGAAATGTGATGCTAACGGGAGACAGTCAGTGGGTCATACTGATGGTAAGTGGATGATTGGACTGGCTGATCTTAATGATCCTATGATTCCATGATTCCATGAACTGTCAGTGACTTAAAAAGGGATCATGGCAAAAATCCTTGAGTGAAGTAACCATAAATCTCAGAAATTCTGACCCCATCCTGTGGAGTTTTTTTGGTTTTTGTTTGTTTGTTTGTTTGTTTGTTTAATCTATTTTGCTTCTGGGAGAGGTCTTCAGAGAAAAAGGAGAATAAATAAACATACATCTCTCATTCCTCACAAGAAAAGTAAAATTTCAAGGCTAATTCTATGCTTCAAAACCCTGCTGAGCAGGAAAAAAGGCATTTTGCCAATCATCTCTGACAAAATGTTCAATTCTTTGACTTCTTTTATTTTTATGTCTTTCTAACTTTTTTTTTTTTTTTCTCTTTGTTTTGTTTTCCTTTGTTTTCATTGATGATTTGTACAGATCTCTTGGTTGGAAAGGCAGACCAGACAAAATGAAGGATGAAGGGAAAAGGAGCACTGAGAGACAAATTTTCCACATCTGCATTGCATGAAATTGTCCCCTTCTGGTCTCACAGGGGAGAGCATGACACAAGCTATCACATTTTCTAGCACTGTCACACTTTTTTTTTTCAAGCAGTGGCACTGTTTTATTCTCACAAAATGGCCCACTAGAAGACAGCCACAGTGCCTTTTGATTTCTATCTGCCTTTGAAACAGTTAAAAGAGCAAGATGAAACAAGATCTACTGCATATCTACAACAAGCAGATGTCTATGAATGAGATTCATAAAATACGAGATTAAGCTGTTTGGGAAACACCAAAATGGGAAATCACAGAATCTCAGACTGGTTGAGGCTGGAGACACCTCGAGGTCCCTCTGGTCCCATCCTGCTCCAACAGGACCACTCAAAGCTGATGCCCAGCACCACCTACAGTCAGCTTCTGAAGATCTGCAAAGAGGAGACCCCACATCCTCCTTGGGTCTCCGTGACAGTGCTCTCCATTCAACCTGCTGGTGACACATTGCCTATGCAGCCCAGGACACCACTGGCCTTTTTGCTTTGCCCAAAGGCACATTGCTGGCTCATGTTCAACTTGGTGACCACTGGGACCTCCAGGTCCTTTTCTGTATTCCAGCATGTCTAATGCCCAGGGTTTTCCCTCTTCAATTGTAGAACTTCACACTTCTCTTTATTGAACTTCATGAGGTTCTTGTATTTTCTACAGTCTGCCCAAATCCCTCTGAATGGTGTCATGAACCCTCTGGTGTCCTCAGTTTTGTTTTTGTCCTCTTCTTCAAAACATGGAATCCCTGGGAAAAGTAATTTTCCTTCTTCTACACTGTCACAATTACTTCTAAGTGTGACTGCACCTTTCCTCATCAGTGAAAAGCTGACTAAGCCACTAAGTTTATTGGACAACCATATGCTATGGAGAATTCAGCCAGCTGTTGGCTGTAATCAGAGTAATGGCATAGGGCTAGATCTCAACCTTGCAGTCTTGTTTATGCAACATTGTGGATATGTGTCATTGAACAATTCACACAATAACTCATTGCCCAAATTGTTTTGCAGATTTGATCATGCACAGCTCCTGAGATAAAGGTGCTCTATGTTTAGAAAGAGCCCTTAGGAACATGAACAACCAAACGCACCTCTCAGTTTTCCTTGCATCCTTGCCATGACCCCGTTGGCCTTGAGGACAGCAATAGAGGAATAACAGAAGATTCATTAAAAATAAATAAATAAATAAATAAATGCTGAGATCTGTTGTAATGAAACCTTTTGTTTAACAATGCTGTATGTTCATCTGAAGAAACACGGTAAGTTCTGACTCTTGAGATCCAGAAAAAGGGTACATACGAAATCCTGTCATGTGCTTTTTTCAAGGAACTGTCTGGGTTTCTTTGATGGTGGTTTGTTTGTGTGGGGTGGCATATTTCACACTGAGTTGAAACACTTGTGATCAAGATGTCTGAGCTGTTAGTCTGGCAATCCCTTACAATTTCCCAGTCCTATAAACGGAATACAAAACACAATTGATCCAAAATGGACCACATGAATTGTACCCTATAAGCTTACATTCCTTTCCTCTGTCTGACTACCAATGTGGCTAAGGTGTCTGCATCATGGGCAAATATGAATTATGAGTGGTAAACGATGCATGAATTGAATTTCATCACTGTAATCATGAACTGCTTAAGTAATTAGAGATGACAAATAGGCAGAGCATCTGAATAGTTTATTTTGATATAACTTTTACTTCTCTAAATTCACCATACACAAAGAACAAGCTTTGACAGGCATGGAGAGCAGACAGGTTGAAACACTCATTATTGTCTTGAACTTTGATGCCACTACAAGTGCATGAATACCTCTTGGGCATCACAGTAAGAGGTGTGATTAGTGAGTGCTGATCTGACAACAGCAAGCAGAAGGATTGCATTGGTTCAGACTGCATGAGTCTACTGGGGAAAAGGATCGTGTAGAGAATATAGCTATTAGCTGTGCCTCTATGACTGAAGTTCACAAGAATTTGCCAAATGTACTTAGTTTTATGATCCTGAAAACAAATTAATCCTGGGGACATCATAAAGATACGTACCTTTGGTAACTTCTTGCTAACATAAATGACTGATCAATCAGACTGCATAGTCATGTCTTCAGTCAAAGGCTGTGAAAACCTGGGTTCCCCTTTCTCATCAAAAACAATAAAAAAGAATAATTCAAAGTTCAAGTTAGATCCTTCCTATATCACTACAAATATTAGATTGAGGAATGACTAGTCTGCAGAAATTTTTAATTAAACAATCTACTTTCTTATTTTCTTTTATTTTCCTCTCCTCTCCTCTCCTCTCCTCTCCTCTCCTCTCCTCTCCTCTC
>NW_024884711.1:46445110-46450814 GCF_019232065.1 Centrocercus urophasianus
CTCCTCTCCTCTCCTCTCCTCTCCTCTCCTCTCCTCTCCTCTCCTCTTTTTTCCTGTCTGTTGCAAAGAGAGTCCGTTGAAATAACATAAGCACAACGTGTGACAAAGGGGGAAAAATATCACCCAACTTGGTTTTAATGAAGCAAAACATTCCTTTAATGCCAGCTGGTTAATCAGTTACAGGAACAGTTTCTCTTGTGCGGCATAATTATCAGACACAAGACCAGAGGGCACCTCACATATCCAATAAATGTGAGTATTCTCTCCATATTACAGAAAAGGTTGCCAGGTAGAGAAACTTGAAAAATAATTTCTGTTGTCAGCTCATATGTGCAGAGTGGCTTTATGTCAAAGTCCACATTTTCCACACTCTGGGGGGTACCTCCCAGGACGGAACTTAAAGAGCAGCTACTAATATGGCAGCAGGAGCTGCCTGACACTGGACCTAGAGCTGCATATCCATGAACATCCTCAGCATGCACTGGATGTTCCAAATTATCTGCCACCTCTGCCAACACCAGATGAACTGAATTGCTCACAGATTGGAATCGCTGACATAAACCATAGATGTAGGTACTACACATCTGCTATATGTCATGGTTATCTCCCAGTCATCACCATGGTGCATCATCATGAGAATTTCAGAATAAACATTTTGTGTGAGAAACATCCTTCTTCTCTTTGCACCAAGAGTACAGAACCTAGAAAAGTGGAAAACATCTGAGATATTTGTCTTTTTTATCCTTCTAAGTTTGTCTCTTCCAATGGGCAGTGGAGGTGGAAGGTACGTTGCAGAAGGCATGGAAGTCCCAGAGGGAATATTGGGATTGCTGAAGATGTGCAGTGCTGGAGTCCCTCTGTCTTAGATGTGAATATGAGCACTGCCAGAAAGGAGTGAAATGAAACCATAGTGCACATGGCTTTGTGTAAATTGAGGCTTAATACCATGTTTTTGTTCATTTGAGTTATTTGTATGAATTCTGCCTAGTTGTATACAGAACTGTAGAAATCCATTATGGCTGCTTTAGCAATGCTTTAGCATTCTGGCTGCTTTAGTATTCTGTTGAATGAATTCTGGTTGGGGCTGTCCCTTGGATGGGGGAGATTTAGTTTCCAGTCTCAGCTCCAGCTATTTCTTTTTAGTGCGTGCTAAAATTTCATTTGAGAACACATATAAATGTATTGGCCCCCTGTGCTACTCTCTTCTTTACTGCTGGTACCGCATCAACCTCCTCATTGCACAGTGTGCCCCTGGGCTTGTGATCTTCACAATTCTCTCTGCACAGGGTCCATTCTCTGACCACATCACAATTCGAAACTGGCAGTTCCTGGACCCCTCCAGGAGGACATCTCCAAATTCCTGGACTGAGCATAGGCTATGTCACAGAAACCATCATTACGTTTCCAGTGAAAATCATTTTGTGGTTATGTGAATACCTTCTTTGTGACTTTAACTGCATAAAAATCACTGTTGCTCTTGTCACTGCTGTGCTTGAAACTCATTCCCCCATTCCCCCAGCAAGTTTATGGCAATTCCTTGACCTCCAGCACCTCCTAATCACGCTATATTATGCCATCAGTTGATCTCCCTAAGACACTGGATGACCAAACCAGCAAATTCATCCCCTTAATTTTCCATGCATGAACACAGCAAATCCTTATAAGGACATGATATTTACCTGGTAAACATTTACAGCCTCAAACGTTAGTTATTAACACAGGAGGTGGTTGGTATTTGTAGTAGAGCGCTAATTAAATGCTCATTTCCAGTACAGTTGTATTTATTTCCCAGAGCACAGAATGAATTATGGAAGTGACACATTTTAGAGAGCAGAAATATTTTGCTGGGAGAGTATTTCTTCTGAGACTTCTTCTTCCTATTCCCTTTATGGTAAAATGCTGCTGGTTTTTAACAGAGAATTGTGCTGTTGATTGCTCTGTGCTTAAAATCATAAAAATATTTGTTTCTGAAATGTAATTGCTTGGAACACGAGTACAATAGCCAATTCAAAGCAGTAGGATTTTACTGGAGTGGGGTCTATTTGCTTGGGGTTTTTTCGTAATATGGCTGGGAGATTAAAAAATGCAGCAAGAGGGGAAAAAATAAAAGGCAGAAAATCCATAAGGGAATGGAAACAAGAGCACATGAGATTTCTTTTTCTCTACTTTGTGGGGAAGTGAGTATTCAGCACAGAAGAAAAGAGGAGACAATTACCTGCCATGTGGCTAGTTATCCAGGCCTGTGTGTTTTTAGGATGATTTCTCACAGAGTAAATCTGGATTTACTGGCAGTGGAACGGGCTGCCCAGAGAGGTGGTAGAATCACCGACCCTGGAGGTGTTGAAGGAACGTTTGGACATTGTGTTGAGGGACATGGTTTAGTGAGAGCTATTGGTGATAGGTGGATGGTTGGACTGGGTGATCTTGTGGGTTTTTTCTAACCTTGGTGATTCTATGATTCTACGGATCACACTTTCCAATCATTATTTGATATCATTCCTCCCTTTCTGAAAGCACTGAAGCAGCGTGCTCCACTTCCTAGACTTCTGAACAGGGGAATACAGCAAGTGTCCTGCCAGTTCCAACGCTTCTGAATACTATCAGGATTCTGCTTATGGATCTTTTTTCTTGAAGGTATATAGACATCTTGATGTCTATTTAACTACAAGCAGATTCAGGAAGCTCACTCCATGTGTGCTACAGAGACCACTCAACTTCTGCCTGATCAACAGTTGTTATATCAAGACCTTCAATCATCAGGAAGCTATCTTTATGGCTTATGAGTCGTGTGGAAATTCCCAAGGCCAGGCTGAATGGAGCCCTGGGCTGATGGGGGCAACAAGTCCATGGCAGGAGGTTGGAACTGTGTGATCTTCAAGGTCCCTTCTAACCCAAGCCATTCTATGATTCTGTGATTGTATATCCAACTGTAATGACTCTGAAAAGGCTTTAATACAGTATCGCCTAGGAGATATCTGAACCAATCAGCAGGGACCGTAATATTCCCATCTTTAATTACAGAAACACGGAATCACAGAATTCCAGGGGTTGAAAAGGACCTCAACAGATCATCGAGTCAGTAGGTCACACAGGAAGGCGTCCAGATGGGTCTTGAGTAGCTCCATAGAATAAGGTTCCTCAACCTCTCTGGGCAGCCTGTTCCAGCGCTCCGTCATCCTTGCTGTAAAGAAGTTATTCTACGTGTTATTATAGAACATCCTATGTTCAAATTTTAGGCCATTGCTCCTTGTCCTATCGCTACACCACCTAGAAGAGCCTGGCCTCATCCATTTGCCTTCCACCTCCCTTTAGATATTTATAAACATTAATAAGCTCACCTCTGAATCTTCTTTTCCCCAGGCTGAACAGACCCAGGTCACTCAGCCTTTCCTCATATGAGAAATGCTCCAGGCCCTGTATCACCTTTGTGTCCCTCCACTGAGCTTTTTCTAGGAGGTCCCTGTCTTTTTTAGAGCCCAGAACTGGACACAGTAGTCTAAATGTGGCCTCACCTGGGTAGAGTAGAGGGAGAAGATCACCTCCCTTGCCCTGCTGCCCAAGCTCTTTTTGGTGCACCCCAGGTCCCATTGGCCTTCTTAGCCACCAGGGCACACTGCTGGCTCATGGCCAACCTGTTGCCCATCAGAATTAGATTCTATGGACAATCATGGAGCCCAAGGAGTTAATCTGGTTTAGTCAGGCATCTAGGAAAAGTACTGTATGAAGTCAGAAGGCAATTCCCATCTGTCCTGAAAGCTGAATCAATCTTTTCCGGCTGCTGAAATCTTGCTGAAGAGGTGAAGTGTGTGTTGCCAGTTATAGTGAATTCTGCTCTGTTTGTATTGTCAACATCTATTTTAAGTTTCTGGCAGGACTGCAACGCATGTTTTCATTGATTTCCTATTTATAAACAAAAGGCATTACTTAATCCACACCTCTTGCAATATTTGCAGGGACGGTTGAGTGTGTGATTTTTCCTTTTCTATTTTTCTTCTAATGGTCATTCAAGAAGATACCATTCAAGCTGAACTAGAAACTGATGACAATTGCCATGTGTTAGCAACAAACTGCAATATATACAACAGCAAGCTGGAAGGGTGGCAACCTTTGGAGTTAAAAGCAAAGGCATTCAAAATAGCGGAATTATGCAACAGCTTTCATCTTTTTTGAGATAACATTGTATGTATCCTAAATGTTTCATGTTTATGTGTACATGTGCTGGCATCCTTGAAGTACAACAGCAGGAAACACATTTAGTACCAAGCTGTGAATTCTGATCTGTACCCAAAAGCCCAGAGAGCAGTCCTTTCATGGCTGGTGGAGCCACGTCTAGGGGCACACTGAAGTTAGCAGCTCAGTACCATTCATCCACAGCAAAATTCCTCCTGCATCCAGTGCCAAAGGAAAACTCTGCCGTGGTGTCTCAGTGCACTGAAGTACAGCCTCTTTTATAAACCAGAAAAATTAATTACTGGTCTTCAATGCTTCAATCAGCATAGCCAAATTATGGAATCGTTTGAGCTGGAAGTGATCTTTGAAGGTCATCTGTTCCCTTGCAATGTACAGGGACACCCACAGCTCCATCAGGTGCTCACAGCCCCATCCTCTGACCTTGGGTGTCTCCAGGGATGGGAGACCACTGCCTCTTTGTGCCAGTGCCTCACCACCCTTATTGTAAATAACTTTTTCCTTATATCCAGTCTAAATCTTTTAGATTGAAACCGCTTTCCCTTGTCCTGTCAGAACAGACCCTACTACAGACTCTGCCCCCTTCCTTCTACAGCCCCTTTAGATACTGAAAGGCTGCCAAAAAAAGACATGCTGTTTCCCTAGGATCAGGTTATGACACCAGACTTAATTACGTCTAATTGAAAGAACATTTAAACTTTGAGATACAAACCAGGAACAATTTTCTACATTATGGTAGTCTAATGTGCTAGTAGGAGAAGAGAGGAAGTGGGGGAGATGAACTTATTTAGCATCAGTGTGCCTGGATAAAACAATGTTGGTTTATGTGCCTCATTTTATTTTATAACTGGGACTAAACTGATGTACTGAAAGCTTGAAGCCAAGTTCACACTTTGTCTTGCTGGAAGACTCTTTGGGAATAAGTTTGTTATTTTGGCTTCACATTTACATTTAATTTGCAAGAGATTCACAGGTCTCTCCACAGATACTCAATCAGTGAGCTGTGCAGTATTGAGGAAGACAAACTGTGATATGTAGGTCTTGCCAAGAAGTTAAATTCTTCCTCAACGTGAAGAAAGATGAGAGAAAAGCATTTGGATTTACAGAGCCTGGCTGGTGGCTGGCGATGAAGATGGGACCATAGCAGTGTAATCAGCACAGACATTCTCATTTTTCAATAAGAATGAGAATCATCTCATTTCTCTCGCAACATTCATCATGATTTCTCAATTTACTTCTTTGCACTTTTTAAAATCTTTCCATGCCCTGTTTAGGTAGTTTTGCATATTTCCCCTATCATGCTGACTCAGTAACACAGCAGCCTTCCGAAGATGCTGAACTTGCTTGAAAATATTATCAAACTCAAGGTTTTCAGCACCGGGCAACTGCCTGCTCAGTCATCACACTGAAAGCACTGAGCCATGGAACAATATCTGTTTGGAAATTAGCAAGCCCATAATAATGTCACAGACCATTCATTAGACTGCAGGGATCATAAGAAAACAGGCCCGGGAGA
>NW_024884711.1:46450914-46544102 GCF_019232065.1 Centrocercus urophasianus
AAAAAAAAAAAAAAAAAAAAAAAAAAAAAGTAATAAACCTTAAACAATCCATTATTTATATATATGTGCTGGAAGGGAATATGCTGAATTTCCTTAAAGAAATACAAAAGCCTGCTTGTTCTCAGCGTTTTATTTCCATAATAAACACTCCTCCAGGGCTCTATGCAGACACACTTTTACAAAACAATTAATAACACTTATTCATCTTTCTTACTGTTATGTTTTCCTACTTGATAATTTTTCTGTAATAGTTAGCACCTGGGACAGTCCAATCCTTATCTTCGTATTCCCACTAAGGTAAGAATTATATCCCATTATTCCAGCAGGCAATCTGTGCCAATTACTACTTTTTTTCCCACTTATATCAGTTAATGGAAAAATTCTCATTAACCTTTAAATTAACTGGATTTAGGCCTGCCATAGATAAGACTCTCTTCCTCTCTGTACCACATGGAAGAAATTTGCTAATCACAGAATCACAGAATGGCCAGGACTGGAAGGGACCTCAAGGATCATGAATCTCCAACCCCCCTGCCACATGCAGGGCCACAACTAGTTAACAGTTTATTTACCCAAATACAATGATTAGTCTTGTGATACCATGAGATTTGCTGGCAGTGGTCCCTACTGTCCCTAAAGACAATATATCACAAATTTGGCTTAAGTTGCCAGTGGTTGATAATTGCAAAAGAAATCCTTTCAGTCTTTGGCAAATCTTTTCCTGCCATTTTCAGCTCCTGCCAAAAATCTTACGCATAAATTCTGTGGCCTGGATGCAAATAATGAAAATGAGAACAAACCATTTAGACTGCTTATAATAACAACAATAAGAATTAATTTACCTTTTTTTTCTATGGTAAAGTAGGTTCAAATGTTGGTGTTGCCATGGAGGGAATCTTGACCTTGTTTCCCAAGAACCAATGAACTACTCTTGATAGGTGAATTCAGTCACTGCACTTCAATCAACTTCAGCATGAGCCTGATTAACTCAGAGCATTGGTGGTCTGCACTGAACAACCCATCATCTGGCAGTCACTCACAATAAGATGAATTTCTAATCATCTTCATCACGTCTCAAACTGTTAATGAAAATGAGTAGGCTTATGGAAGAGTCACTTTCTAGTAAAATTTTCCTTATCTTTTCCTCTCTGAGCAATGCCGGCTTTTATTCTTGTTATTTGACTCCTGAATGAGACATAAAGAAAAATTGCTCAATCAGTCAATTGATGACAAAATTTTGAGGACATTCAAGCCTTTCAATGCTCCAGTTATAAAGCTAATCTTGCAAGGAATCATAGTTTTTTAAGATAAATCGATACAAATGTGTGAGAAGCTCACCTTGATGCCTCAGTTGTATGTTTTATCTAAAGAAAGTCCTCAGGATCTCTTGGTCACAGTGAAAAACACAACAGGGATGTATTGTGAGTCTTGAAAATAATTGAAAATATATCTTTTCTAAAATATCCTTATCTGGCCTCATGATTTTGAAGATTTGACTTCAGTGTTCAGATCTAGGACGGACACAAAATTTTAATTTGAAGATTGGAATGAAATAAAAGGATCCTAACCCACTTTCTGCTGTTGTTTGTTTGTTTTTTCCTTATACTGTGGAAATTTAAAAAGCTTTAGGCCTATGCAGCCCTTCACATTCTTTCTGGTTTTCTCCAGGTGATTTGTAATGCTTTCTTGTGTAAATTGTCTGAATGAAATTCAAAATGCAGAGACTGTGAACCAAGAGGGAAATAGAGAATTTTTTTCCTCTCATATTTTATTTTCTCTCATTTCCTTTTCTTTTTCTCTTTTTTTCTCTCCTTTTTTTTACTTTCTTTTTTATTTTTTTTTTCACTTCCCATTTTCCCATTCGGTGATTATCATGGTATTTTCCTTTGTCCTGCATGGAAAGCTAGCACTTCCTATATGCCAGGTTTCATATTCCTTAATGGTGAAGTGGAATGAATGAATGAACGAATCAATTTCAAGAAAGAAAAAAAAGAAAAAAAAACAAAACAAAACAAAAAACCAACTGTAAAAGACTCCTCATTTCAGTTAAATTTGAATTAAAATAAGACTTTGTGAAAGTTTTAATGCACTTTTATTCTAAGCATAAAGGATGAAGTTTATCACATTTCTGCTAGGCTAAAGGAGCAAGAGGCAATGGATAGAGCTGTTTGTGCAGAGAGTGACTGCAATATTTCTAATTGCATCTACTGAAGGAACATTCGTGCTTGCAGTCCTTTTCTTAATTGACCGTTTCACAATCTGGAACATCAAACAGATTGAAATGATTTTTCTTGGCACCCTCCTTTGCAGATGTGAATGAAAACGCTCTAATTGAGCATTATCACTGTGACATTAAATAATATAAACTTTATCCTCTCCATGCTGACATACCTGTGGGTCTGGCAAAGCGAAGGAAGGAGCATCAGGCAAAATGAAATTAAAATACCTACACACATGGGCAGCTACATGTAGATATCTACATGTGAAGCTGGTGGCTATAGGAAATTGTTGTCTTAAAATCTGAACTAACACATCTGCATGGAACCATCAGGTATTAAGCAGGATTTTTCTCTCACCCTTCTGCTGAGGTAGTTGGAAACCGGGAGAGCACCCCACAGTGCCTCAAATGACAGTGAATGCTTCTGTTTGGCAATTAAATCCTGTCCTTGCTGGTTGATCACCATTAGCAACCAGATCGACTAGATTATCTCTGCTGAATGTAAATGGAGCTAAAACACTCATCTCACATGGAGAAACTTGCACTTACAGTTTAGATGCCTTAATCTTGAGATGAATTCCTTAGGGCATGGACAGATGGCACAGGATCTGTGAAAGACCTCTGCAGAAGCTAGAAACCAAGAAGAATACTTAGGGCATCTCAGATTGCACTAAACAGCTACATGGGGCATCTGAGTTAAGTACCAAATTTCTGAAGTCAAAGAAGGGAGGTCTGCACTTCCCTACTAAAACTCAATCTGTCCTAAAGCACACTTTTAACGTGATTTGGTTTGCATTCAGGTATCCTATGGATACACCTCCATACACCCAGTAGCCCTTTACAAAGGTTGGATGGCTTGGTTACGGCTACCTTCTATGTAGTTAGGGTGGCAATAAGGGACAGGGTTTGCTGATGGGACTCAGTAAGATAGGTTGATAGTTGGAGTTGATGATTTTGAAGATCACTGTTCATTTAGATGATTCTATAACTCTCCTATTCTAACTTGTTAGAGGGCATGAATTCCATTGCTGTGACTTCCTGAAACAAACTCAAGGTCATCTGTCTTCTCCAGGTCTGCCACCATGAAGCTGTGGGACCATCATACACTCACCATCTGACTTCCCATCACCTTAGGTTGCAAAATTTTTGTGGTAGAGTCTTTATGGTAGAATTTTCCAATGGTAATGCTTGAAACATTCAGGTCAACTTCATTAATGTCTTGTCTAGATATAAGTTAGCATGATCATCCTGCCCACAGTTTCAATCACCTCTCTTAATAGTAGGTTTGGTTTACACATAGTAGAAATGCAGGACTTTTTCATGATAATCTGGTTGAAAATGTTTAATTGAAAATGGTTCTGAATATAAATAATGGGAAGATATATATTTATACATATATTTTCCAATTAAAGTCTAGTTTTCTCTCCTTTATATTTTTTATTATTTATGCTACTGACTTAAGAACAAACATACAGAACTCCTCTAAAATATCACTAACAAGACACCAAACTAATCTAATATGAAATTGTTCAAGATATTCAGAGATTTTTGTTTTGGCAAAGTCTGACTGTTTTTGTTCCATATTTCCATTCACCTCTATGAGCAAAGATCCATGTTTGCATGCACAGTCCCTTAGAATTCCCATGTTTATTTACAGCAGAAAAGGTGCTGCTTTTCATCCCAGAAAAAAATAAAGCTTTGTGAGAATAACACTTAAGGATACACTGAATATATATCCCCTGCATTTTCTCCAACACCCCCACTGCAATGATGCACTGTTGTCCCTTACCAAGAGGAAAAATGTCTCATCAGGGATGAGGCTGTCATTTCCTCCACTCCTGCAAGCAGTCTGCTCTGTGCTCGCCTGTCTTTCTGACAATAAACATTTCTGTGGAAACAGAAGGGTACAAAACGTTAATAAAGGACCTTCAGAAGCAGTGGGGGAAAAAAAAACAGCACCCAACAGATGGAAGCTGGAGTGGGTGGAGACTCTGGAAAACAAAGAAATGAACAACCTAAAATCCCCTGTCATTTGCTATAATCTGTTTTCTGAACTGTTGGCAGTCTTCAAGGTTTCTTACAGAAGCCAAATTAAATTGCCTTCATCTTGCATAACGATCTAGTGGAAACAAGTACAGTTTCAGGGAGGCAATTAAGAATCATACCTTTTTGAGTCTGGCTAGTGCAGTGAATATTTAGGTAGAATTACAGGCAGAGAGCTATTTGTACTGTGAACAGAAATAATAATTAGACAAGACTCAACCAAAGCAGTGAAATTCCACCATACAAATAACATACATACATGCAAATAACAAACAGACCAGATGTTTTTACTGTTGTTGTGTCCTAAGTGGTGCCTTATCACAAGAGACATGCCTATCATTTCACATGGACTGTTTTCTGGTTTAAATTTTCACCTTACAAAATAGTGAGGCTCATCCTAATGTGGCTCGAGGTTATGTAGGTCCCAAGGGTCTGCTCCATGACTGTAGTAGATGGCTTTGTCCTAAGGTGGAGGTACCATGATGGTTTACATCTCTAGAATTAATCTGATTTTCTATTTATGTGCTGGACTATGAAATGCAGTGGCTGTGGGAACACAGTTGTCTTCCTTTCTACTGTGTCTCTATGGAGGCTCCAGAAGAAGGGCAAGGTGTACATGGACATCTGGGGTCTGCAGAGTCATCAGTAAACCTAAAACTCCTTCACTTACATTTCTTAATAGAGAAACACTGAGGGAGTAGTACCTGTGATCAAAGTGAGGTCAGAGGAGGACTTTAATGCTGTCTGTCTTTATTTCTCCTCGTAGAAGTGCATAATCAGAACACATTAATATTAAGAAAGTACTGATCTGTTTCTCACAATCTCCTTGTGTGTCATTCCATTGCTACAGGTAACACACAATACCAGATCCTCTTCAAGTCTTTTCTGATAATTCCTCTCTTTCTAATATTTGGCAGTTTATCACTTTGTTTTGACATTTTAGCCTGGTACTTGCTTTGATTTTTAAGGAACAGAGCCCACAGTTTTTAAGACAATAAGTTTCATGCTGCTGTTACCAGTTCAAACCAGACCTTGACAGATATTTATTTTTTGTTTTCCAATCGAAAGTACTTACAATATTACCAGCACTGTTTATTAGATTCATCCCTTAAAGGGCAATTTTCTAGAGAAAACAGAAGGACAGTTTGAGATTAAGACACTAAAGCACCAATCATGATCACAAGCTGTGAGTCATCTCAGACAGTGCGTAGTATTTGGTGTTCAACACAGATTAACTGCTGATAGATCTGCAGTCAGTGATAGATACAGATCCTTCCAGAAGGTGATTCCAGATCAGAGGAGATGGCCATTACAGATCCTACCCTTTCTCCCCTCATTGACTTGCATTGGACACAAATTGGACACAACTAATTCAATAGCTCAACTGTGCACCCTAATCTCCCATTTTAAGAGAGAAATGGGTGATTTTGGATGTCTAGACTGCTTTTAGTGGACTGCAGTCTGCAAAGATTAATTTCTTTATTAGTTTCCCTGGTTCATCATTGTCTCAATGAAAATGAACAAATACAGCTGCACTATATTCAATTAATCAATCCGAGAGATCCGAGAAGCTAAGGAGAGACAAACTGTTCACGTTTTAATTTAAGGCATACATCTATTCAGCAGCTACTTTAAAGTTCACTTGCATAGATATTTGAGAACAGTAGTGAAATAAGCTAATTAAAAAGCTGATACAATTAACAGGTCCCTGTTAATTCAGTCCTCCCAAATCTATGCAAAAACAATTGTAATATGCAAATGTTGATGATCCACCTTCATGCTACTGCCTATTAAATGTCACAGAATGAAGAATGCATTGGGTTTTCAAAGTTTCTTTCTCTGTACTGACATGACAACGTTCTAGAGATATCAAAATGTCATTTATCTGAACTAGCTTGTGGACAAAGCAATTGACCCATTTCAACACTGCAGGCAGAATAGTTTGTTTTATGTCATCAGTGGACAAGGCCATTAATTAATTAATGCTGCTACTATGCACTCCAGAATTTTTCTGAAATTTGCTTGTCTTCTCTTATGTTTATAATGACAGCTGGGTGTAACAATTTCAAGCCTCTGAAATGCATAAAATTGGAGTAATTCTTCATTTTACTGTGAACTGGGATGCATCTCAGTTCAGTAAAGGCCAGAATTTTTTAAAGTTGTTATGCAGAAGGAGTACAAAATGCATCTTTAGGCAATTAGATTTCAGGAGAGACAAGTGGAGAGCTGCTGTCAACATCTTCCAGTCATGTAGAGGAAAAAATAAATGTTCGGTGCTGCTTTTATAACTAAGGAGAACCACCAGAAAACATTACACAAAAATGGAGTTCTGTCAGTGGCACTGACAAATTCTAAACCCAAAAGTTAGCATAAAGAAAAACTGCCCACAAATCGTATACTTTTGTTTGAAATGAGAACAAGAAACTGAAGAAATGGCAAAGCAGAACAAATCTTTTTTTGACTCCTTCTGCTTTAGAAAATATCAATGATTGAATGCACTTCCAGAGGTCCAAGCTCCTGCCAAATGGCCATGATCACCCTTATCACTTTTCTCTGAAAAAAAGGCCTAAATAAACAGAATTTATTTTGCCTCCTCTAAAAGCACAAAGCCGTGTCAAGCAAAAAGGATATCTTTCATTTTTTCAGTTCTAAAATTTGTTCCGATGACTTTTTATTTGCAATTTGACACAGACAGTTATAAACAGACATTTCAAGAGAACTTGAACTCAAAGAGAAAAAAAAAAGGTTTCCTGATCCTGAAAGCTTTTGTTTGGTTTGCTTTGTTTGCTCTGACTGAGGATGACAGACTCTCTTATTGTTTTTACCTCAGTTGGGTTCCTAACTAAGTTAAAGTAAGGATTTGGAGCTTGAGAGCTTGAGGGGAGAAGTGGCAGATAAAGGAATGAATGGAAAATGAAAGAGAGAGAACTTCTTATGCCCCAGATCCATTGGAGTTAAGGTCTTTGGAATTTCTAAGGAAGAGAAAGGCTCAAACATCAATGCTAAATGAAAAGGTTAATGCTGAACTTATCCAGACTAATGTGCAGTTTTATCCATGACTCATCCAGTGGTGTCGTCTTTTCTTTTGCTTCAGATAAATCCTATTCAATCAGATCTTATCCCGAGGCACCTGAGAAGAAATATTGTTGCACTAATTCCCTGATTCTTTACAGCTCTAAAATGTGAAATGGACTGTGGAGAAGAATAAGATGTTTGTACGTATTTTTTGGGGGGGAAATTTGTCTCATCAGGCAACCCCCCCATATCCCAGTACAACAAGACTATGGTAATTTCAAACTCATCTTTGAAACAGTATGAGCCTTCCATAAAACATCAATTACACGATATATTCCCCTTAGGGTGATAGCTCTTCCAAAAGAAAATGGTAGCAGCTACAAGGAGGAGAAGACTGAACTAGGAAGGCTCTTGAGCTCACACATCAGAACTGATCTTGTTAACGTCGCCATAGAAAGCAGCAGCCACTGCTCAGGGTGCATTCCTATCCCTGCGTGCACCATCACAGCATCCCAGCTGGAGGAGACCACAAACATTAGATCTAATGTTTGGAAATTCTTGTCTCCAGAGCTTACAAGTGGAAGGAAACTTGTCTCCTGCCTGCACGTGCTATGATAAATACTGTTACAGGAACCCAGCTAAATTTTTCTCAAATTTCCCTTTCTTGTGGTTTAGACTTGAAGAAATAGGATGGTTTATCCTACTGAAGAAAATCCTGTATTTACAACAACACGTTACTTGAAGTGCTATATAAGTCCAGTATGGATGTATCCAGGTCACTTATGAACCATACAGAAAACAAGAGAAATAACTATGAACAGAGGAGAGGAAAGCAGTGTATTTCCAAATTGCCATTTCCATTTGTTGCCTTCATTTGCCACAAGGAATAGAAGTTGCAGGTTTGGAGCTGTTCATACAATCTTGAATCCAAGTTTCTTTCCTTAATTAACCTCAAACATGTCAAAGCTGCTTTGAGGTCTTTCAGAGGGTATGGAATTGGTCATGGAAAATAGCTGTTTGAACATCTTTCTTAGTGCTTCTTTTTCTATTTGTTAATTTGAAATGCATACAACATTAAAGAATCCCAAGCTGAGCCCAAGGAAAAAAGAAAAACAGAGTAAACTTCTCTAGAGAAAGTACCAACAACATCTCTGCTTTACTTCTCACTAATGCAATGTTCTAATTGGAAGAAAAAAAAAATTGAAGAAAAGAATTAAGTTTGATGGAAATAATAGGCTAGAAAAATGATAGACTCATAGAATCATAGAATCACAAAGTTGGAAAGGACCTACAAGATCATCTAGTCCAACCATCTTCCCATTACCGTTACTATCACAAGCTACTAAACCATATCTCATAGCTCCTCATCCAGACAGTAAGGAGACAGATCAGGTGCTGATCTGAGCAATGCTAAACTGTATGAAACTGGATTTATTGGAGCAGTAAAGAATGTTAGTTGTCAGTATGGGGAATAACATTTCAACATATTGCATCTCTCAAAAAAATGATAACTTGCAACTGGTGGTGTGCAAAACATAAACAACAGTAGATTATTTAATAACAATAGTTCAGAAAGAACAGGCACTGAGATGTATCCCTTGCCAGTTTCTCTGTACTGATTTATTAACGAGCTTCCTCTTGCTCATATACAAAGAATCATTTCCAGGGAAAGATTACACCTGCCTAAGCAAGATACTAGATTATGTTGAAAGCTATACCAAATAACTGGAGGTTTTCATAGAATCACAGAATCGCAGAATGGCCAGGGTTGGAAGGGACCTCAAGGATCACGAATCTCCAACACCCTGCCACATGCAGGGCTACCAACCTCCACATTTCATACTAGACCAGGCTGCCCAGGCCCCATCCAACCTGGCCTTGAACACCTCCAGGGATGGAACATCCACAACCTCTCTGAGCAGCTGTTCCAGCACCTCACCACTCTCATAGGAAAGAACTTAACTTTGAATCATAGAATCATAGAATAGACTGGATTGAAAAGGAGCACAGCGCTCATCCAGCTCCAACCCCTGCTGTGTGCAGGTCACCAACCAGCAGCCCAGGCTGCCCAGAGCCACATCCAGCCTGGCTTTGAATGCCTGCAGGGATGGGGCATCCACAGCCTCCTTGGGCAACCTGTTCCAGTGCCTCACCACCCTCTGACTGAAAAGAAGGTGCCTCTAGTGGTTCATCCTTACTAAGAAGACCTATGAAAAAGGTAGGGAGACAGGAGCAGCCAGATGAAGTAGAGATCTTGGAAAATGTGGTCTTATGAATGCTCTCTGTGTGCATGCATTAAAATCTACTGCTTTGGGGTTGCTTAGTTCACCTTTCTAATTATTTACTATCTTGAAATATGGTAGCCATAAAACTCATGAAGGTTCCTATTTCTGTATCAGTTGTGGCTTATTAGCAGCTGCACATACCAGGATATGGTTGTTCCTACACGTAGGTAAAGGACATAAGATGTTCAATATGTTTGTTTTCCATTCCTCACTTTCCCAAGGTCTCAATTAAGCACAAGCAAGGCCATCTTAGTTCTTGCCCCATTCCTGAGTGTGAGTCATTTCTCTGATCATAATCAGATGAGATGAATCGTCTTCTTTAGGTTGCTATAGTTTTCTCTTATAAGATCTCAGGTAGCAGCAATCAGGGTGTTATACCCAGGTGAAATGAAGCATGGTCACAATTATTTGTCCAAAATCCAAAGAAGGCTGATAGCAGTGTGGAACAATTAAAAATGATATTGCAATTGTCCTGTCTTCACCTCCACGTTAGTACTCTAACTCAAAAGCAGTGCAATGCACTGTACACTCAGAAGTTCTAGATTGCTTAAATCCAGGAAATCTATTATATTTGAGCAAATGTACAAAAAAAAAAAAACGTCTTCTGATCTTTTTTTTACATAATAATGGCAAACTTGTATTTCTTAGACACCTCTCCTCACTGCCAGAATGTCTGAAGGGACTTTGCGTAAGACAATTAAAGTTGAATTTTTTTTCAGGCAGATAATTCATGGAACTAATTTCAGTTCCAGAAAGGACTGCTTTGGGAAACCCTGAGATTAACAAAAGCACTGAAGAATTTTGCCTGCTTTGAAACCTTGATTGCAGCGTGTGCTATCACTCCTATGGAAAGTACCTGGAGGTGTTCAAGGCCAGGTTGGATGGGGCCCTGTGTAGCCTGGTCTAGTGTTAGATATCAAGGATGGTGGCCCTGATTGCAGCAAGGGGGTTGGAGTCTGACGGTCCTTGGGATCCCTTCCAACTCAAGCCATTCTATGAATCTATGAATCTATGATTCTATGAAAGCACTGATTCTAACTCATTTATCTGACCTGTGGGCACTGGCTTGAGGCATTTCCTGTCATCTAACCTTAAAACTCCAGCAGTTATATTCCTGATCAATGGACTCATCTTGCTACAAGGTAGATGCAAAATAAATCTATGCCCAGAGTAGCCTACATATGCTGTTTAGTAGGAAGGCAGAAATGTAGAAATACTAGTAGAAATGCTAGGATGATCGTAGGAAATTTCATTGAAAAAGAAACCAAACAAACCACAAACACCAGCATGAACAGTTTCTGATCTAAAGGAAAAGAGTGAGAAAATTATTTCCTTTGAATCAATGATGATAAGCATTTTCTTTGTGGAAAATGTCTATTTTAGAAAAGTAAGTAATAACAAAGAAAGTTAATTAGCAGAAATATAGAATAGTCTACATTTGTCTTGGGAGATAGATTTCACTTTCCCTTTCATTCATAAGATTTACAGTAGAAAATGCAAGGGCACATCATGTCATTCCCAACTGGTGAAGAAGTGAACTCTCCACTAACTTCACACCCAACAGAGGATAAAAATGTTTTACCTGTGCCTTTGCCTAAGTTGAGTTGAGTGACCCAAGTTCTCCTATTTCAGTGCTGGCTGCCCAATTAAAGCTAAATAAAGCAATTCACGATTTGTGCACTTTTAAATGCAAAGCCACCCAATTATCTGCAGGACACTTCTCAGTGATTAGGCTTTATCAATTTCTCTGGGACTCTTCAAGATTAAACTGCCTTCCTCTTTGGGGATCCAGAGTAAATAATTAAAGCCCGTAAATTTGTTTTCAATTAAAATGATTTGTATTCAGCCAAAAATCAAAGAAAGCAGATGGAATGTTCAGACCAGACTAAACACTGAGTGGATGAGAGTCACAGCCTACCACTCAAGTTGTTAATTCAAAGCTCAGTGAAGGA
This sequence comes from Centrocercus urophasianus, assembly GCF_019232065.1. Classification (NCBI taxonomy): domain Eukaryota; kingdom Metazoa; phylum Chordata; class Aves; order Galliformes; family Phasianidae; genus Centrocercus; species Centrocercus urophasianus. The sequence goes on from NW_024884711.1 coordinate 46,462,428, forward strand.
AATAAATGTGCCTTGGCTGTTTCAGTGATATGCACATATATAAAGTATTTGTTAGCAGGTGCTTGGAATCACAGGCCAAAGTGAGTCAACACGACACTGTGGAAAGGAAGTGGCTTTTGAATTAGATTCTTATAATCATAGAACTATGGAATCATTAAGGTTGGAAAAAAACACTAAGATCACCAATTCCAACCCACTGCCACCATGCCCACTGGCCAAGTCTCTCTGTGCAACATCTCCAAGGTTCTTGGGCACCTCCAGGGACAGTGACTCCACCACCTTCCCAAGCAGCCTGTGCCACTGCATCACTGCTCTTTCTAATAAGTTTTCCTATTATCCAACCTGACCCTCCCCCGTCACAACTTAAGGCCATTCCCCCTCATTCTATCTTTTACCTGGGAGCAAAGGCCAATCCCACCTCAACACAACCTCCTCTCAGGCAGTTGTAAGGAGTGACAAGGTGTCCCCTGAGCCTCCTCTTCTCCAAATTGAACCATCCCAGAAGGGTGCAGACTGATATGCACAACAGACCTTGGAAACAGCAAAAGGGGACAGAAAAGGCCCCATACCAATTTTTTTGTATATATATAAGTCTTACAATTACTTTCATTTTTTAAGCTGTAGATAACTGAACACATTGTGGTCTGTAGCCATGAAATTAATTTTATATGAAAAAAAATGGCAGAACAGAGAATTATTTTAACTTTATTTTCCCCAAGAAGCTAAGTAGAGTCCAACACAAACAGCTTTGATGTAGCCATCAGAGATATTTGTTAAATAAGAACAATCAAAGAAAGAGACTTTCATTGAATGTGACCATAGACAGCAACAAGCTTCAATGAGCAAATTGTTCTGTTTTCTCAGTACAGTGACAGAAAGGACTGAGCTGAATGGGCCATGCTTCATTTAATCTATATTAAAGATCTGATTCAGGGTGAGGGGAAGCACACTCCCAAACTCAGTGACTCACCCATTATGGACTACACAGAGAGGCTAAAACCATCTCCAAGGGGGAAGTCTACAGTCTAGATGTCAGCCTAACATATGCTTCCATACTGGTCTGATAAAGAAGCTTTTGGAGAATCTTTCTGCATTGCATCTATCTCACAGGATACCTTTACACAACCCATGGGCCTGCAACCAGCATCTGTCTGCACGTGCAGTTCTGGTATTTGGACCTTGAGGGTATTGAAGGATTTTCTGTGTATAAGCTCATGGCAACTCACTGCCAGAATGTGTAGCAAACAAAATACAGATTTGAGAGCAACCATTGGGGTCACCCTTCAAATGCAGTGAAGATGTTGGCTGTGAGAAAAGCAAAGAAACACTGAATAAATCTGGAGGTAATTTCAGAGTGCTGTGATGTGATCCATGGGAAGGTGTCAGAAAAAAAAGGTCACTGAGGGCTTCCACATTTGCAAGACAAACTTGAGAACAGACCTAATCTAATTTACCATTTACTGCTGAGACCATCATCAGTGTCAAGCGATATGACAAAGTGCTGGCATAGGCCCCAAGTGAAATTAATCTGCACCATCACTTGAGGTCTAAATATTAGATGCGTAAAAATGAGTTAGTCACCCTAGGGACCTAAGTTAATCCAAAGGAATGGGAAGTAGGTAATTATCTCCAATAGGCAATAAATCTCCTGCCAGTGTGGGTATCAGATTATGTAAGCCATGTTCTAGGGGGACCTCTTACTCAATTATGATGGCAGAGGAACACAAGGAAGACAGCAGTGAGGAGATGGGTCCTTCCTTACAGCTTCCACCAAGACAACAAGGATGTTAAGTCAGTGATGGCTCCCTCCACCCTTCTCTTATGCACTTCTTTCAGCTTTTTGTGCTTAACTGTCCTTCCAGAGAGGGACTGGGGATGCAGAAGGAGTGGGTGGGGACAGAAACAGGACAACTGACATGAACTAGACAAAGGGATACATACAATTCCCATACAATGCATCATCATGTTAAACAATAAAACTGGGGAGAGTTGGCTGGGGAAATATGCCTCTGCTTGGGGACTGATTGGGAATTAGTGGATGTTGAGCAATTGCATTGTGTTTCACTTTTTTAATATACTGTTCTATCATTATCATTATTCTATTTTCCTTTCATTTTCTGCCCTATTAAACTGTCTTTGAATTAAGACATATTCCATTCCCTCCCCCACCCCAATTCTGGGGACTGAATGAATAGCCATGTGATTCTGTGCTGTCAACTGGATTGAATCACAACAGATTAAAACCAAAAATGTTTTAAGCTAGTTTCCAGGTACAATCCTGCAGGCTAGGATCTGAGGCCAGCAAAGCTATCTTTGTCCTTCCTAACTACAGCAAAATACAGCTGAGCTTTTCTGATCTGAGAGATTAACCTGGACGTTTAGGATGGATTTCATTTATCAAAATGCAATGTCTGTTTTCCAATCTCTAGCTCGGATGGATGACTGCATCAGGGGATGATGAGCTCAGACTTAGAAGTGAAATGTTTAAGGCTCTGAAGGTAGAGCAAGTGAATGCCATCTTAAGTATCCTGGTAGTTACAGAGAATTCCTAAAATATAAGGCAATATTTTAGGCTCTATATTTTGACATTTTCTTCTTTTACTTTCTCTTCTGATCTGTGTATCAGAGCCCTTTCCCTAACTGTGCCTGCTTGTCCTGTGTCATTTTCTATATCTATTTAAGTTTTATATTTTATGTGTGTTCTGTATACGCATTCAGAGAAAAATCTTAATGTAAAATACCTAATCCCTTTCCATAGTAAACTCAGTTTTTCCAACTTTTTTTTTGTTTGTTTTTTAAATGAGGATAGGAAGAAATATGATGAAGCCTTATTCTCTGTAACCAATCTCACTCTATCTTTGTTAGCGGACATACAAAAAGAATGAGATTAGGCCACCAGGTAGCTTCAGTTGCCACATGACAAAGCATGGTGCCTCAGCGACTAACCTTACATCCAGCCTCTGACTAACACAGTCCTGGGTGCCAAATGTGATGATGCAGACTTGTTTCCCCCTAAATATCGATCTGACGTAAATAGCGAGCGGGACGTGGCTCCTGCTCACCCATGTAGTCACAGTGCTTTATCAAAGTCCCCTCTGTCACATGTGTAGCATTTCTGCTGTTTCTCACTTCAGCAATGCGACGGTAAGCTAACAGGAATAAGATCAGTGATCTCTTGCTGTGCCTGCCTGATTAAGCTTCTGCTTGCTTCTCTATTTGATTCCACAATAAACTGTCAGTCTGATTTACTTCTTTTATTGGGAAAGGCAAGTATTGCAAACATCACATTTTTACAGCTCAGAAGATTGTCGTCATCACATTGCAAAACATTTAGGGCTGCGTTACTTAATGTCTTTTAATTGCCTTCTTTCCAATCAGGAAGAGAACTTTTAAGAAGAGTCATTATTTTCCCTATCCCAGTGCTCATATTTCTCCTTGCCACATCACATAATTGTCATCCAGCTTTTAAGGCACTGGATATAACAGGAGTAAGTTTAGCCAGAGGTAGGCTCTTTATTCTGCGTGTTTGACTCCATGAATTTCATTACATTGTTCAACACCATTGTAACTCACTGACCTGATGGAATAAGTCTTGATTTTTCCAGTTTACCAATAAAAAGGGAATTAATTCAAGGGCTGCTGCAGCATAATTCAAACCCTGGGTTGTACGTCCTCACATCTGTGCCAATCGTGATTGATCAAATGTTACAGCCTTGTTACAAATTTCTATGCAGCTCTGAAAATACGGGGGTAAATCCAGATTGTTTTAAATAAGACTCACAGCAGATGAGAGCGATCATTTTGATTTCAGCTTGTAAAACGCTTTACGACTGTTAGTCTTTTGCAGCATTGTTTACATTTGAGAATTGCCTGGCTTTGATAGTAAAATAGAGAAATTGGAAAACAAGAGCACTGGTGCTATTTTTAAATCCCCAAAGGCCATTTCGTGCCTCTTTGAGTACTTGTTATCGTTGCAATGGCATTATCTGATTGAAAGCATTCAGAGGGCTTATGAAAAGTGCCACCAGCCAAACCCAAACAAAGCCTGTTGCTACTCATTTCAGGTTAAAATTGCAGCTGTAAATCCATGGTTGAAAAGGCTCCTCTTTTCTCTCTTTGTTTTTTGTTTGGTCTTTTTAAGAGGGAAAGGAGGGTCTAAATGTCATTAAAAGCTGACATTTTTTTCTTTCAAAAGCATAAAAAATAAAAATAAAAAATCTGACTTTTGAAAGTAAGAGAAAATACTACTTTTAAGGTTTATTTTTCTACCTTTTCTCTTGATATGTATTTGGATATATATTGCTTTGTAAGATACATGAGTTGTATATACAAGCATACAAGCAGTTCTGGGTGTAGATGTTATGTATGGAATAATATGAATAATTTGTTTTTCTCCTATGTTTTTCAAAATTCCCAATTATGATCCTGAAATAAAGTGAGAATGTAACCCATAAATTGCACGCTTTCTCTTTTTTTTTTTTAATTTGGTATTATTTATTAACGTGATTAATGTGGCAGTCACAAGTAGAAGTGGCTGAAATTAACCAAATAGCCTTTTCTCTTTGGGAGGTTAGGAATATTTATTTGGTATTTCAGGCCTCTCAAGAATTTAGAGGACTAATGTAGCCCCTGAGCTTTGTTGCGTGGCTCTGATGGGGCTCTTTTCCAGATGGCTTTTCTACTTTATGTCATACACACATATGCAAATACCATAGAAAGAAGCCTTGAATGACTCAAGTGATTTGACCCACGGCAATGTTAACTGATAAATATTGAATTTGATACAGGTTAGGGTTAGGGTTAGAGAGTTCTTTTCATGGTTTTATCCCTCATCCGTTGGACCACTTTGACTAGAAGGTTTATTTCTCCTGTGATCTCTTCAACACCATCATTTTTTTTTTCTCAGTATATCTATTTTTCAGACTATTTGTTCTTTGCTCTCTTAAATTATGACTGTACAGCACTCAGCACAATTGACTTTGGTCTGGAGTTTCAAGATGTTTATGTTGGACAGCTAATAAATAATAATAGCACACTGCTTCAGTGTTGGCAAAATACACATTAGCTCAGAGGTGGCTGCTTTTGTTGCAAAAATAATAATTGTTCCTAGGCTTCTAATTTAGGCGTTGGTTGGGATATATTTTTGGCCTGTTCCCATAAATAGCTCAGAATAATCTCACAGGTGTCTTCCTTCACATCAGCTGCAAAATAAACACAGGCTGTTAAAGCCAACCAAAGATTTCTGCAGAAGACATTAATGGAATGTCTGCTTTCATAGTTGCTGTAAGCAACCGCTAATGTCATCTGGATTGCAATGTCATTCTTGACCTATGCAATGATTTCCTCCTCACTGCAATGAAACTGACCTTTGCAAGAAAATTTATTTTCCTTATTCAGTTCAATTTCAGAGAAATAATCCAACTTTTCATTAATTTTATCTTGCAGAGGAATAGCAATCAGAACATGTTTTTCTTAAGAACTAGTCTGAACTTGCTCTTTACTGGTTGTACCTGAAAAGCCCAGCCAGAGCTGGAGTACTTGGCCTTGAACAAAGTCTTCTGACAAACAGCAAGGGCAAGCCTACCATCAGGAGCTTTTAGTGGAATCAGGTAAGGCAGAACAAGACGAAATTTAAAGGAAAGGTGAAGCAAGGTCTTACATCCAGATTCAGGACTTATATGGAAAATGTGGTTCAACTAAGACTCTATGTTAGCTGAGCACCCAAGTGGCCACTCCTGAAAGTGAAGACCCAGGCCACAGAGTCTATGAAGAGAATTAATGGCAGACCAAATGCAGGCCTTTGATTTGATTGAACAGTTTCAGATCTCCACTATTTGTAATGAGATATTATGGACCAGGCTCACCTGCACAAACCCACCTGTAGAAAGTCTCAATTAGACACCTGAAGCTGAATTATTGCAATGGTTGAAGGCCAGCTGTGGACCCATGTGAGATTTCTCCACCTAGTGGACACTCCATTAACCATTTCATAAAATATCTTCATCTTGTCTTACTTTAGCAATTGCTAAGTTAAACAGCCTCGTTTCTCCACCATTTCATTAGTCTGCCCATGCTTTGTAGAGGGATGAAATGGATGACACACCGAATCTTTTTCAGATCTAAGGAGGCATTTTCCTGTGACTTCTGGAATCCTCATTGTACTATCTCCAGTTTCTTCCTGTTAAATGATTTTAATTTATTTACTTATTTATTACTGTGAGTATATTTTCCATACCATCATAAAAGCAGAACACAGCAAAATATGAGGTGGCTAGAGCAAGAACTTTTTTTTTTTTTTGAGGAAAAACTTAAGATTGTGAACATTGCTGGACATAGGGGTGCTTTGAGTGAGCTCTGACGGCAAGGTGCCACCATAAAAATGATTTTTTTTTCTTATTTCTGTCCATATCAGAGGAAGAAATAAATTTCTAACTGTGACACATCCTTCTGAGCAAGCTGTTTTGGATTAAATCCCATCAAAGCTTTATGTATTTTGACAGATCTGACATGGTTAAGCACAAGCAAGGGCTTGAAGAGTTTCATGCCAAAAACAAACTTAATTAGAAGTTACTATAGGATAAGAATTCTTTCCCATGACAGATCGAGGTAGTAGGGCTGCAGACCAGTTGATGCATAAAGATGTCACTTCTGTGTTAAAAATAACTGTGCTAACTTCTAAAATATCATTTTGTTATCATTTGAAATACACAGCCCTTGTAAAATGCAATAAAGATGCCACCCAGAGAAAGCAGATGTCTCTCAGCACATTGTAATGTCAGCATCAGCTGTTTGTTGTCTGAGAGTGCTCTGTGGGCAAGTGACAAAAGATGGTTTCTTTAAAATTTCATTAAAAAAGCTCAATTAGATCTTAATTGAGCCTCTTAGGTTTTCCCTTTGGGGGACATAATTTCACATTTACAATGGAGTCCAAGCAGAGATATCATCCCTGCCTTTGTTCTCCCCCATTTGCTAATTTATGTACAATTAAATATTTTAGCATTGACACATCTGGCTCTTTTATTCAATTAAGATCTTTTTGTCTGTATGTTTCTGCGCTGCAGTGATTCAAAATCCTGAAAGAACCAATTCTGCATAAATTGTAGAAAATTAGGTTTTGCCTCAGAGGTTCATTGTTGGCCTGTAACATCCCTCTGGGCATTCGGGTTTAAATAATCTGCTTAAGCCTCCATGCAAAATTCAAGAAAACTGATATAGCTTGTTTGTCTTGGGTCCACATTGGCTTGCAAGTTTCCTTACACCAAGGATTTGTACAAACTCTTGAGTTTCTCTTAAACCTCTTTTCACTTCCTTTCCATCTCTTCTAGAGTTACGTTCTTGTGAAAATGAAATCAATAGGGAAAAAAAGAAGCACTGGGTAATATCTACATCTTTAATGTCTTTGGCAGTTCTAGAATATACTGATCTTCACTGAACCCAATGATGCTCAAATGTTCCTTCTTACTCAGGATATTCTATGAACAGTTTTCTTTCCTCTCTCTCTCTTCTTTGTCTCTCAGTTCAGCACTTCTAAAATGCACTCCTCACACTCAGCTGGGTTTAGAGTTCACTGCAGATGGGATTTGTTTCCTCTAAGTCAGGCATCTGAAAATTGAATATGTAAATCTAAGTAGTCACCGAAGGTGACCTTGTCAGTCACTAGATAGGAAGTTGGCAGGCAGGAAAAGTGTGTTGGATCTCTTTACGAGGTGACTTGATTGTGAAAACATGATACTACCATAAATGTAGTTTACATGAGATTAACCCCACCCTTGCCTTCCTCTGTAGTCCCTTATGCAGGAACAGTTACACCCCAGATGGCTTACCTTTCAAAACTGGACAAAAGTAGATATTTTCAACCCAATATAACCAAGGAAGTGTAGACAGGAGAAGAAAAGAGTGATCGAATGCAGGGAAAAAATGCTCAGCAACATCTTCACTCAACGACTCGTTAAATCTCCCTCTGGAAGTGCAAAGAAGTGCCATAACATAGTATGTTTACCTTTTATGATTTTAACACAGCTGATTTATTGCACAGAACAGCCACTCAATGGCTAGACTTATAGCCAGCTATAATGTATACAGAGAGACAGAGAGCTGCAAAAGCTCTGCATGGAAACCTGCATTTGTTTAAAGGATTTGTTGATATGAAGACCAGAAGAGATCGTCACAGTCTTCCATTTTGATCTGGAGCAGACTGCTCTAGCTCTCTAGGGCTGAAGTGGAGTTTACTGTTTAAAAGAGAAACCTGAGCCTGCGTGAAGTACAGCAAGCAATAAAGAAATATTCCATTTTATTCTTTCCTTTCAGTTTCTGCCTCTAAGTTTATGTTCTACACATACTTTCAAACTCTGGGAAGCACAGATTTTGCAGTTTTGCCTTTGTTTAACACCAAATTGAGCAATGCTCTGGTACTGCTGAGAATTCTGTTTTCCATCAAAGTTCTGAGCTGCTATGTCTTAATACTTGAGTGCTCTCACATACCTGAAAGATATTTGCCATTTTCTTCATCTTGATTTCTCTGGCTAAGCATCAAGAACTATAGGAATTACCTGTTAGCGAATCAAAACACTTGGGGTTTGCCATGCTTATCCTTTATATTGAGTAACATAGTTCTCCTAACTTTACTGTAAGAAGAGCTCGTGGGAATTTGTCTATTGAATTAAAGACAGGCAAAGGAATATACCCAGGAACTGTAAGTTTTTAAGTATATTTTGAATTTCTAGGATCATCCCCAGTGTGAACAACAGCCCTTCTGGGTCAGCAGCCTCCAGTGGTACTTCCCAAAACCACTCTTGGGCATTTGATGCCCTTGTTTTAAGTCTAAGTTGAGCAATAAAGACAAGAGCTTCTGTGCACTGCTTGTCCTAAAAAGCATAAAATGAATACTGGTCCTGCTGGATTTACTGTATGTTTTTTCTCTGAAAACCTTACCACGTATTTAAATCAAAAAGGAAATATGCTGTAGAAAGAAATTCTTCCATTCGCAGCTTTAAGAGGAGAAATTAGGCCAGTAATGATTAAATGTTTGTCCGGTGCTTTGTTAATTTGATTAATTATTGATAATTATTACGTATTTTTAGTGTAATTTATTACTTCCTCATGTTGCTGTCAACCCATAATAGCTATAGGAAAACAGAGAGGAATCTGTAATGTGGGTTAATGAATAATCCTGTGTCTTGTTTAAACTTGGATTTAGTATCGTTTTATTGGGATATTCACAGCAGCTGCTCCATACAAGCCCATAAAATGAGCACGTGCATTTTCTGCATACCTGTGGGCAGCTGCAGCAATAGAGTTCGCCCACACAGCTTCCCTCAAATTTGCCCCATTCTTCCCTATGGCCCAGTGACCCTGGCTGTTCCCCATACTGTGTGTGGGTAGTGCATGGGAGAGCAGGGGAGAGGCAAGGGTCACATCTGTGCCAGACCATTCCAGCTTTGGCAACATGGGCAATTTGGAGCATTGTTCAAACCTGAGTCCTGGTTTTTGATCTCTTCTTGAGCTGACAAAGCCAAGATTCCCTCATTGCAATGGAAGTGATTATAATAGGGGAGCTGACTTCTTTTGGAGGCATGGTCTGCCTAAGATATATCTACCTTACATTAAACATGAATGTTCTAAGTGGCTCCAATATGAGCACGCAAATCCTAGCATGTTTGGATTTACAGTTGGTATTCAATCATTTGTCACGTTCTCAGCACTTCATGATCTTTTAATTCTTCCTCTGCTATACTCTAGCCTTCCTGTGGTGTGGCAGATGGAAATTTTCACCCCAGCTATCCCTGCAGCCCAAGGCAGATGGCAAGACTCCTTGGTCTGTGCTGAAAAACTAAGGCTTCCTCGGAGATCAAATAAGTTATTCCCAACCTTATTCTGGCTCACCTAGAGCTGCATATGCAGCTGTAGCTGTGATATCACAGGGAATAAAACACTGCTCAAACTGTGCTGTTACGGAGTGCGGAAGATGCTGAAACGAGTTTGAATTTTGTCACTTTGGAAAGTTGCATGAATTTATTTTAATTATTAAAGCCAGTGTCACAAATTAACCACAGGACTGTTCTATTTTTTTTATTTTTTTTTTAAATAAATGAAAGCATGCTCAAATATTTAAGATTATGCCTCTTCTACTTCTGTTTTTTTTTTTTTTTTTTGGCACTGAGTTCTTTTGAATTTCATACTGAACAGTATTAAAATGCAACTCATCATACATATACATCGTTATACTAATAGCGTGATCAAGGCTTCTTAAAGGGTGTGATAAGGTAATCTTGAGTGCCAAACTGTGAACTCTGCTATCTCAGATCTGTTTTAATATTGCCAGTTCAATGGATCCCTGTCCAAAATTGAGGTCTGCTTCCAAGACGACTGCTTTCCTATTTGGAGAAGACATATAAAGGAAACTTCAGGTCAGAGACTGATAGAGGTCATGAAAATACCTGCTGTGTGATGGAGGAGGATGTTGACAATGAGCTACTCAAAGGATTTAAGTTCTAACAAGACAAAAGAGGATTACCTCCAGCATGTCTCCATGGGGTAGAACAATCAAATGTCCTGCTCTGAGCACAGAATATCATCAGCTTCTCTGCTGGACCCAGAATGAGGTGAAGCCACTTCAGGGCCCTGGACAGATGGCAAAATGAAGCAGAAGATCTTAAGGAGGTTTGTATTGCCTTCCTTAAAAGCGGATTATAAACAGGAGGGGAATCAATTTTTTATGAGGGTGGACAGCTATAGGACAAGAGAAAATGGTTTTAAGCTCTAGGTGGGAGGGTTTAGATTTGATGTCAGAGGGAAGTTCTTCACAGAGAGAGTGGTGAGGTGCTGGAACAGGCTGCCCAGAGAGGCTGTGGATGCCCCATCTGGTGATGTTCAAGACCATGTTGCATAGGGCTTTGGCAGCCTGCTCTAATACCAGCTCTGGAGGTCATTGGCCCTGCCTGTGGAAGGGGGTTGGAACTTGATGATCCTTGGGGTCCCTTCCAACCCAAAGCACTCTGTGATTCAACAATTCCTTGGGATAATAGCAATGTCTCATTCATTGAGGTGCTAGCAGAGGCCTTTCCAGAAGACAGTTAACAGAACCTGAGTTATCTGCTTTAAATCAATCCTTTGATTGATTTTTTTTCTGTTTTTCTGTTTTCAGAAAAAAAAGCAGGGAGTTGAAGCTTCTGCCTTAAACAAAGAACTAGTGTGACCTCATCCTGGGTCTCCCATGAGCTTTGATCACTTTTCCAAGACTTTTCCAAGACTACATTTGGTGCCCATCGGGAAGTGAAATTCTATGGGAGAAGTCTTCCACACTGAGGAGCTGGGAGCACCATTTTTGATAAGGACTGATTACAAATTTTTCAAACGATGATGAACATCATTCATGCAGTCCACTCCTCGGATGTGTTTAAATCCCACATATCGAGGTCTAAGACCTCACATGCTGAGAGGTAGAGCTTTCTGAGGCCTAACCTAAGGGCTGGGATGCAAAAAGCAGAAAAATTTGACACAGATGAAGCTGAAGAAGACATGCCTCCTCCATTGATGTCTGGAACATTTTGCACGGTAAATCAGTTTTGCTGAACTTTCATTGAGCTGTCCTGAATTTAGTGTCCTTAGATCCCCTGCTGAAGCATTTAAAGCATCTAAGATTATCAAATGCTCTCCTCTGTCTGTGTGCAGATGGTGATATTTCAGAGCTTTGTATTTTGCTCAATATGTCCTCTGCCAGCTTTCAGTACCTACTGCAGCAGAAAGGTGTGAGTATAGCAATGGCTTTTTTAACCAGAGCAAAGCAACTATCCCTCTTTTACCATTCTCATAGCTGTGATGTTGCTGTTTTTAATTATTATTATTATTATTATTATTATTATTTTATATTTAAAATTAGAAAAAGAAGACAAGAGCATGAGGCAGAAACTGTACTGGACAATTTTAGTGACCAGTACATTGCCTTGCAAAGATGCAAGCTGTGAAAACTTCATCTTAAGAAGGGAAGTGTTAGGCAGTTAGAATCACAAACAGTGCAACCAGCCCCACTGGTGGTAAAATGATGGCAGAAATGGAAAAAAATATATATATATTTATTTTTTTTTGGCTCTGCGAAGAGTTAACATCCCCAAGTCTGTTACACATTGCAAAATGTTGAAATAAAAATAGCACAGTTCCAGTAAGTTGTTTTAACTGCTGGAAAAGATAAAGCTGTAAGACAGGAAGAAAGATTCTCACACATGCACACACTCACACTTGCACAGTCATTTCTGTGAATAAAGAAAAAGAAAAAAAAAGCCAGCACTGCTATGATGCTGTTTGCCTTGCCAGGCTTATGTTGACAATCCCTGTGTAACTGTTTGGATTAAGACCTGTGGGTTCCAAGTTGAATAAAAGCCATGTTTACCCCTGTGTTATTTAAAAAAGGGAAAAAAAAAAAAAAAGATCTTTTTTGCCCCTTCATTTTCAAAAATATTTTCTCAGTTGTAGCTAAAGAAGCCAGCCAGCAGTTCCTATGCTGCCCATTTTCCAGTATGTTATCTCTTTTCTTTTGAGAAATAATAGAAAGGTTGCACTGACTGCATGAGTGTCAGAGATCTTGGGTTTTGTAGCTGACATTTTCTTCTCATTTTTCACCAGCTATTTTCCATGTGAAGAAAAAACTTTTTCTTTGCTCACAGTAAGCAAGCCAGCAAAAAGTAATGCAATTAAAAACAGAGATATACCTATCAGCAGAACAAACTCCAAAGGTGTTAGTGGATACACAAAGCAAAAAAAGACTTAGGATTTTAAAAACAGTAAAAATTGAACTCTAAAAACAAATGAGTGTGATAGAAAAGAATTAAAAATTTAATGTATTTTCACCACATCATCACATGCAGACTGCTTAATCTGTCTGCTATCAAAAGCCAAAATATACAACCTGTCCATGCTGTAATGATTCTATTTTAGGAAGCACATATATTCCCAAAGTAAATACAAGCCCAGCCTACATATTTATAATAGCATATGAAAGGAAATTAATTACTAGATAGCTAAGATAAGCTAAGTTTTGCCTTGAATAAAGTCATACAAATATGTGTTCTCTCTTCTGCTTTTCTTTTAGTATGAACATGTACGGGCTATGGGTCCCACCAGATGGTAATACAGCCTTGGATAAGAGTGGCCTCACCATGCATGGATGTTCTTTAAAGGCCAAAGAAAATTTTGATGACAACCAGTGCCGATCTAAATAGGAACCTTGCTTTCTCCATCTGTGCCTCTCTTACTACAAAGCAAATCAAAAGCTCCACCTCAGGGAAAGAGGAGTTGTCTTCAAGCATCATTGGATTGGGTATTGCTCTCAGCCTTGAAACAATTTAACATGAGAATCTATAATCTGTTGTCTTCCAATTTGTTTGTCCTCCACAACAGACTCCTGGGATTGGTGCACGCTTGCTCCTCAGCCCAGTCATTATTTGGGACTTGTGCTAGTTGGCACCAGTCAAAGCACTGATGGGCAGATGGCAACTCCAAGCTGTGTGATTTCCTTTTCCTACCCACATCACTGAACTCATAGGAATGCTTACTCATTGTATTGCACTTGAATAGGTGGAAAGTGCAAGGGTGAGGGAGGAACAGGCTGTGCCACCAATACTGAGCTATTTTTAATTCTTTCTTTTTACCCAACAATGCACTTTGAGCTGTCAGGAGTGAGCTACGTGTTATTTGGGTCCTGCTTATGTTGAAATATTCATTAGCAGTTGAGATGAAATTTTGTCTAATTGCTGTCTAACTCCTGGTGTCGCAATCTGGAGCATCTTTTTAGAGATTAAATAGTTGAAAATACGAATACTAATGCAGCAGCAAGCATGTCTTAACTAAGTGATGCTAGCACACACAAGAACTATTACAGAAATACTTGCCTTAGAGACCAAACATCTCAGAACAAGTTCCAAAGATGTCATAATAACATCGTCTAAGGAGTCATTATATCATTTTCAGCTCTGAGTGTCACGATAAGGATGCATGGCAAGCATAACACATATCTAGACTAGAACAGCAAATATAAAAAAAGTATGTGAAAAAATATTCTGCCTTTGCACCTCATGTCCAAGGAGGTAGATGTGCTCGTGTCAGAGAGCTCAAAAACAACCCAAGAGCTATTTTTGTCTCTGAGATGCTATGGATCAGCTCTGAAGCTGCTCCTCAGCATAGTAAAAAAAGGACTTCGAGGTCTACAGTGCAAACACATGGAGCTCAAGAGTGAGAATCAGTCCTACTGATTTTAGTGCATGTGGGGAAGGAAGGAAGGATGGAAATTGTGGTCCCTGACATTGTAGAGTAATGCTCTACAATGAGCATTGGGTAAAGATCTCACTCTTTAATTTGAGACTATTTTCCTATGCTGATTTGGTGGAAATATGTTGGAAAATCTTCTATTTGGCAGACTGATACAAGTGCAACTATAGTGCAGTTTCTGAAGTTGTAAACTTTTGAGTGAAGGCATCAGTCTCCAAGGAAAACAAAATCTACCACTTTCCTGATGATTTGTTTCAGTGACCAAACAGTCTCACTAACTCCTCTCTCATTTACAACTTCAGATCTTTGTGGTTTTCTCTTCCAGGTGGAGATTCCAAGAAAAATAGAAACCAGACTATTTGGTAATTATTCTTACAGTATTTTAAAACTATTAAAATTTTCAGAAGTTAACATATAATCTGTGGATAACAGGTGACAATGCCATACGTCAGGAAGTCTAGAAAATGTTGCAAAACAAATTTCCCATGGGGACAGAGGAACTGTTATGAGTTTAAGATTTGCCAAGAGTTTTGTATGAATGTATTAGCTCGACAGAGGGAGGTCATATAAGAGACAGGTGTTTAGTATAAATTCTATATCTAGCTTATCTATGCAGAGAAGAGTGAAGAGACTCTGGAAGGTCATTCTTCCTAGTCTGTGTATGGGAGGGGTTGCATTTCTGAATGAAAATACTAGTTATTTTATTGACTATACGAGGAATTTAGAAAGGTATATCTGAGTAAATGTTTGGAATTTGCATAGAGCCAGGGGATGTATCTTTGGTTCTGAGAAAAAAAATTCCTCATGGGTGTCTGCAAAGGTAAATGATATCTGGAGAACATATCTCAAGCTGGCACACATTTTTGTTCTATTTCTGTTTAGTATGATTTACTTATTCTAATTCATAAAAGGACAGCACCTCCAGTCGCACAGATTTTGTTTTCTATATCTACAAATACCACATGCAACCAAAAGCTTCAGACTGTTTTTCTTTGCTATGAGTAGAAAGAAGACGGGGTAAACATCTTCAGAAATGGATGTGCAACTGTTAAAGGTTCAAAACCCTTTTTGAATCGTGGCAATTACGATCCACATTTAATATATCTTTAGCAATCCAGGTGGTGTACCAAATGCCTTCCTCATCTTGGGAGCCTGCTATTGCAAGAGACATGATGAATTATCTGAGGGTGGGCTTGCATGTCATTAAGATGGGCTCATTGTAGTGTCTGCAGCAACTTCTGCCAGCAGACTGCTGAGCTCTGATGATCAAAATACCATATGTTCCAAAATGCAGAGACAAATTTGATAGAACTAATCAAATTCATGCACCTACGCCTAAATGACTTCTGTCAGTTTTCTTCTTGTCAAAATGCTAGTAGAGAGACAAGTTCCAGTTGTTTAGGGCAAATTTGTGGGGTGTTTCCTCAGTGTGCTGGAGAGCAGTTTTCACTAATACCCACCAACTGTTCTTTGCATCCAAAAGTCATAATGGTGAGGTGGGACATGTACAAGGCCTTGTTTGCTGCAAAACTTTAAGCACTGATACCACAGCAATTCTGGAAGGCAGCCTGCATTAGGAAATCTGAGGACTTCAGAAAGTTGAAGCAGGAACTGATGTCAGCTTTTGCTGTCTGCATAGGAAAATTCTTGTTTGGTTCTTTCCATTTCCCTCAGAATTTCAAAGGAAACATAGATTCACTAAACCAAACATCCTTCATTTGCCTTCAGGTTTTAATGAAATTATTCTTTTTGTTTTCTAAATTAGCTAGGAAAGTGAGTTTAAAATATCAAGAATGACATTCCAGCAAAAAAAAATAAAAATAAAAATAAAATATTTCAATTGCTTTTGAGAAAAAACCCTCTGGCAATCATATGTCCTTTAGCTTTTAAGGAAAACGCAGTGATTCTCACTGGCAGAAAGCAAATGGTCCTTTGTCTTATAGGTTTTGTTTAGGAAGCAGTTAATAACATCCTCAGTTCCACTAGATATGTTGACTGGATACATATTGTGTGTAAAGAGATAACAAAAGGTTGACAAAATAATGATTTTCTACAGAGTGCCTTGTCTGAGTTTTACTTGTCTGCTGTCAATATGAGGATGTGAGCAGATAAACATTACTGGGACAGAGAAGACAGTGAGTGTCATTAGCCATCTACAGTTGGTTGCCATAGACACACAGCATATGGGCAGGTGGGCCTGAAACCTGTTTCTGGCCACAACAGACCACAGTGGAGAGGAAATGATTTCATAAGAACATAATGCCAGTATGGGAAAAAAAAGAAGGGATGGAATAATATGTATGTTCAAGAGCATTTTGAGGGTCTGACACTGGCAAATCATTCAGGACCACCTCAAGAAATTTGCTTTACTTGAGAATAACCACATACCATCCAAAACTGTCTCTTCTATGAATGTGGAAAAATTGGTCCTCTGTCTTGCAAGAGCTGCAGTTCAACTGAAATCATGTTTCTCCTCTGGAGAGCCATCTGGTCAATGTGGACAGATAATTTTGGTCTGATTAACCTTGACCACTTCTACTTTAGCTCTGTCCCAAAGCCTGTCAGTGCCATTGCCAAAATGCATATAATCCATGGAATACATGAAATTGGTCTGAAAAATGCAGTCAAGTGCATGTTATGAAAATATTCAGATTAATGTGGGCACTTTCTTAAATTGAAAAAAAATGAACACTTGCTGATCCATACAGAACAGAGGCCCATCAGTGTTACTGGTGTGAATGAGCATTTGCAAGCTCAAATTTATTCAGTGTCCAGGGGACATCCAAAGGAATATTCAGAGGAATAGCACTACCTGCAAAATAGGTTTAAGGATGAAAACTAATTACAAACTGACTAAATAGATGGATGTGAAATCAGAAAACAAATGGCAGACTGAAGTGTAAATAGAAACACAAATTTCATATGCTTAAACATGTGCATGATACATGATTTTGAGAGGCAGATGAATTTGTGATTGAGCCAGATGTCTTCAGTATGCTTGCTGTGGTAGAAGAAATGTATCTAAATGTGGTAAAATAACTTAGAAATCTCATCCAAGAGTTTCTTTTATTTGAAATGATTTCTCATATGACAAACATATTAGCAAAGAAACATTAATTTGTCATCTTGTTATGATATTGAATAGATTACTGTACCAAAGTCTGAGTCTAAAGCCAAAGAAAGTTAATGAATTTTAAATTTTTAACATAAATATGTATAGTACCCAATAAAACACACTTCTCAGAAAGAGAATGCAATTACTATTTAATTATTTGGGCATACATTATTAAACATGAATCCATTTCCACTTCTGAGGCAGTTCACGGCCAAGTTTCACAATAGACTAAGGAATACTAAATGTTTCTAAAAATTAGTGTCTGCCCAAACTAATATCTTAAGAGTGAGTCACTGTAATGTATTTAGCCCAGAAAACATCAGCATTCCATTTCTGAAAATACATTTATATCACAGAGGACCAGAGTTCTGTCATTAAACTCACAGTGAACCATAATTAAATGTCTTACAAAATCTTTCACTTGATACAACATTTCACTGAATAAAATTTCCTATAGATTTCATTATTTTTTTTTCCCATCAATTATGTGGACATTTTTCCTAAATCAATCATTTCTACTCCATAGAACAAGATCCCCTAGTTATTTTGTAAGGCACAAATGATCCAGTTGAGGAATCAAATGGCAAAGCACCAAAAAAAAAAAAAAAAAAAAAAAAACCAAAAACACCCAAATCTCTTCTCAGCACTCATTTCAGATCTGCCAGCGGTGAGCTGGTGGTTATTAGCTTGTGTCTTGTTTTTATTTAGTTGTATCTTCACAAAAGTCAACTACCCTGGCTTGGTATTTTCCATCAGATAGTCATGTCCCGTTAGGTTTCTTGCTCATTTGTGCCTTGAGGAATGTATCTCACCTTAAGATGTTTGTAATACAATCTTCTGCAGTTGAAGTAGTCTTCTCTTGGCCCTTTGTAGTCACTGGAGAGAAATGGGTGATGATGGTCTGATCATCCTACATTGGCGGTCTACCTGATGAAGAGTCTCATTCCTCTCTAGACAACATTACGTGTAATGATTTGATCTCTACCAAGGAAACAAGAGTGACTATTTCAGTAAACGCCCACAGACAGCATGTTATATATAGTAAGGACTATCTCAGTTTGTTTCCTTTACTACTTTACCTCCTAAATCTCTTTACAATTGCTGCAATACTTTTTCAAGCTTAGACTGCCTTGTCTGCAGAGAAGAAACATTATTGTCTGCAGAGAAGAAACAAATTTTATGTTTCACCAAGAAATAAACAAAATATAAATAAAACCACGAAACATCAGCTGGAGTTCATTGAAAATGAAACACTCGACTTAAAATAGAATACTAAAATGTCACCCTTTAAGCCTTTCTTTTTTTTTTTTTTTAAGACAGATTTCTAAACCAATAACAGCTTTAAAATCAAAAGGAATCATTTTCCTCTCAGAATGCCAAAATGAAATATTTGGTTTTCCTAAATGTTTAACATTTCCTTCACTTTTTTAGACAAATGGGGAATGTTCCTGTCTCGTCCTTCTTCTCCTCCTGGCTTTATTTTTTCAGTCATCCCACTATCTGCCGTAATAAGCCTTGCCCATTTCTAACCATAGCACAATTAAGATAGAAGGTCTGTATCCCATCAACATGACAGAGAAAACACCCAATAATAACAAAGAGCCTTGAAGTCTCTTTGAGATCCTTTATTGGATCTGAAAAATGTTTCATCAATCTGGGGCCAGTTCTATCCACACTGTTGGCTCATTTTCTCCATTGGCCACATATCTCATTGCTTTGCTGAGAATGAGAAGCTAAACCTGCTTGCAAACTGGACTTGTATTGAAGAGCTTTCATTCTTCTCTATGTCAACCAATAACTCTTCAGAAAAAGCAGATGAAGCTAAAGACTGGAAATTAGACAATCGAAGCCACGCTAACAGAAATGGCATGCAGATCCAGATTCCAAAGTCTGGGAGAGTAAAAGATTAATGGATACTAACTAAAACTGGATGGGGGTAATGAGGACACGTTGGACGATGAGCAGGACTAATACAAAGACAATGTAGTGGAAGCATTCTAAGTGATTATACATCAGCTTCTATCTGTCCATCCTTTACTCAATTACTGAAAATCTGAGTAGAAAAATTCTCACCCACTGTTCCTAGAGATCTGCATGAAGGCATAAATAATGCACTGGACATAAAGTTTGTGTCCTGTACACACATACCAGCAATTGCAGTGACTATGATCAAGGAGAAGAGGAATGGTATCTTACAAATGAGTATAATTCAAGCTGCACAAAACACTAGTGACTCCAACGACCTCTGTTTTGTTTTTTGCTTTGAAATACAGAATCTTGGAAAACGTTTTCTGCAGACATTTCTGGGTAAAAGAATCAAGGAATTGGAAAACATAATAAAATATATATTTTAGCTCAAGACTTGGAAGGTAGTAAAGGAAGAAAATGCAGCACTCCTTGCATTTAGGAATACTACTCAACAGTCAATATTATATACTCAAAATAGTGTGGTCAGGCATTTTCCAAGCTCTTTTTCTGAAGGTTTTATTATTCTCAGATCTGTCAGCAGGTCTGCTCAGCACAGTGCTTTTCAAGCTGTTTCAATTAAGAAGAAATAATTTGTTACAGACCCGTTTTTTATCTCCTTATTCTTGGTGAAGTTTATTAGGAAAGAGGCACATGCAGCAACGGACTGGCAGGCAACAGGGGGACAGTGATGACAAACACAGGTGGCTGTTTGCAAGCTGCAGTCTATTCATCACTGGAGAAACTGCTGTTAAGGTCATTCTGCCCCTTGATTTAAATACAAGACTGATTATATTAAAACAGAGAACATTTCAAGCATTTATAGGTCGTAAGCATCAGAATAAGAATGTCTAAACAAGACAGACCTGTAATGTTGTCATAATTTATTAAAAAAAAAAATAAAATAAAATCTCTCATCTAACCTTATAAATACCACTTCTGCCCAGGGAGAAGTTTCTTTTAAAATGAGTGCAAACCCTGGCTGCTGGTTTTCAATAACCATACTGGAATGGCAAGGTATAATTTTTGTGGGAATTCATGCTGATGTCCCTCAGTGTCTGGAGACCTGTGAAGACAATAAGGTTTAGGACTAAATGTTCTCTGCTTGTAAAATCGTGATTAAATACATCATTAAACGTTCTGCTACAGGAATATGGCTCTTAAAAGTGCTTGTTTTAATTGGTATGGACCTCTTAGAAAATTAGTCATTTACTTTTCTAAACACATGCTTACCCAATGGTTACAGCCCAAGGAATTCCAGAAAGGTCTAGAATATTTTAAAAGTTACTTAAAACAAGGAAAACATAAAAACCCCACGAGTTTTACAAGCTCATCTCAATTGCAGTATTCTCTTACAAGTAGATAATGCCTTTTTTTTTGACTGCTACACTGCTATGATGTTAGGGTTTTTTCGGTTGGTTGGTTTGCTTGTTTTGCCATACATCCCTACCTGTACTTTTGAGCAAAGAATTACCAAGTAGCCCTACAATGTTTTTAATATTTTTTCTCTTGCCTTACTGAAACTCCCCAGTATTTGAAAGATGCCTTTGTACATAGACCGTGCCTTTCCTAATCAGTCAGAAAGTTTCAAACTATGGCCTTATCCTCCAACTCCTAGTCCATGAAACTATCCATTGCATGGCTGTGTGGTTAGCAGGGCATAAACAGATAAGCTTTGGTGAATAGGAATATTCTGAATGGTATCTCCAATTCTAAACATGCAGTTAGGTACAGTCAAATGTAATTTAAAAACACAGTTCCTCAATAAAGGACTGTTTCTTTTAGATGTTGCCTTTGAGGGTGAGTTATGTTCCAGCCTGGCCTGTAAAAGGAAGGCTGGAATATGCCCAGATGGATGGATGGTCTAACTGAAAATAGCTACATTCTTACGCTGCTTTTTGAGAAATTAAGAACTCTTGTTCCTTACTTAGACTAAACACTGCTCAATATCTTCTACAGAGTGGTTGAGTGCTGCAAGTTTTCCATTTCTTATCTTTACATTGATGTTTTGCTGCTGGGAAACTGAATACAGACTAATTGAAATTCCCAGAAGCTTGGGCAGGTGATTTTAATAGAAAAGGAAACACAGTAGAAACACTGAGGAACCTGTGTTCCCCCTTTGGCACCATGATGTCCTTCTATCAGCACAAAGCCAGCTCCACAGGTAACCCTGATGTTAGTCTTTACCTGGTGGCCACCTATACTTCCACACAGAAAGCATGCAGCAAGCTGTGATCTGTTTCCAGACTTGATGGTTCCCAAGGTGAAGGCAGAAATTTGAATGCTGGAGGTGTTTAAGCTATGGGCCAAGTTTGTTCTGCACTCCCACAACGCCTCATTGGGATCCTACATGCAAAATCCTTCCTCTTTCTGGTTCTGTGTCTCTCAAGTTGGTATAATCATTCTTTGTATTTCAGCTCCTGCTCTGCCAGGGCACAATTGGTGCAAAGCCTCTAATTAAACCTAGGTCTAGGAAATCCAGTCCACATCATCTCCACAGCAGGGTGGCTGAAGACTGCAGAATGTCTACTGAAGTGTGACATGAGTGAAGGATCTGCAGAAGCTCCATATGTAAAACACAAGGAAACTTAATTCTGTCTCAAGGTGCTACGTGTCACTTAAAAATACATAAGTACAGAATGGTCCAGTGGGTGAAGAACTGCTGGCCAGGAATGCTGATTTTTATCTGTGGTTGGTCTGACAATTTATGGGGTAAGCTTGGGCAAGTATTTTACCTCTACATTTTGTTGTAAATGTCCTGAAAAATTACTATATAAGAGCATTATACTACTATTACTACCATTGTTGTTTTGCATTTCTGTCTTTCCAGGCTAAGTATCCTTTTGGGTATGTAAATAACATTGAATAAATTATATTTCTTCCAGCATTCAGCCTTTAAAAAAAAAAAAAAAAAAAAAAAGCATTTTCAATTGCAACCAGTTCAAGAGGTGCAATAAAGTAGTTGTGGCTGGAAGCAATAATCAACACAAAGATCATGAATGGACGAAAAAAATCAAATCTCTACTTGTGTAGATTTACTAGACTCACATGTACTTCAGGAGGGAGAAATAAGGTCTATATTACAGCAGATCTGTCACTGACATTCTTTTTGCTACAAGCCTTTGCATTTAATGAAGTTTTAATGATCTATTCATCTCTATTCAATCGAGAGGTTTACATGTTACTCTACACACTTATTTTATCCACATGTATCTTCAAAAGCACCACACTACCTTTATGCCCCATCATTCCCATGCCTCTCATTTCTCTTCTGCTTCAGCATGAGTAAGAAGTAAAAGGTGAGAAGGGAGAATTGCATCATCTCTTGAAAGAGTTTCTGTGTATTGGAGACATCTCCTGAACACCTCAACTGCAAATGAGCTAATTGTAATATTAAATTTTATTTCCAGAAGCTGTGTTAAATATATTTAGGAGACTCCAAGAAGAGAATCCTCCAATCCTAAAGCAGACATCTGTACAGGGCAGGTGATTCACAGTTTGATTCACACTTTAAAATATCTGGGTCTCTCCAATGACTTCAATGACCGCATAAGGTTATTTACTCCTCCCCTTGATGCTGAGATCTAAAAGTTGATGAGATAAAGTCTACAGGGCAGAATGCTACTGCTGGTTCAAGTTCATCTGACCAAGCAGTTATATCTGTAACACAGACATTTGCTACATGACTTGGAACTTCCTTCTGTGAGCAGAGAGAAAAAGGGGCTGGAAGTGCAAAGTTCATTTCATCATAAGGTAGATGGTCAGTTTATAACATCTGAATTGCATGTTAATGATAAGCCTGTGAGGGGACCTCAGTGCCACTAATTCAGCTGTAAAAGTCATCACTAAAGATATACAACGTCAATTATGATTAATGTCACCTTTTGCAGTTTATCTTAAGCTAGGCAGCAAACATGTCTGAGAACGAGAGCAGCACTGGGGTGTGTTGATACCTCCTTTAACCCTTAGGAAGCAGATCCCCTTCTTTTTTGAATTTAAGTCTAAATCCATTTTAATAATTAAGCACAGAAATTAAGTCTCCTTCTGAAGATAATTTCTCGACCAATGTTTCACTGTGATGTCTGTCCTTGATCTTCTTGGATAATTTGTGCTCTAGGTGAACAACAAAGCATGAGAAGCTCTACACTGAGGCATTGTTTTGCCTTTAATTCTATTAAACACCACATCTTGTGATTATTTGTGCAGGAGCTCTGCAAGATGTGGGAGGAATGAACAAGCAAATTCCTGGCTGTTAATCAACGCAGTGTAACTTGTTACTCATGAAGTGGCATTTTTTGAAGAGTGTCTTTGAATCTTTTCCACCGAGTTTCCCTTTCTCTTGTGATCTCTTCATAGGATCACAGAATCATTAAGGTTGGAAAAGACCTCTAAGATCATCAGTTCCAACTGTCAGCCCATCACTCCCATGCCCACTAAACTATGTCCCTCAGTGCCACCTCTACACGTTCGTGTGTTGTATTTATGTAGAGAAGTAATAAATTGGAAACTGGAGCCCTGGGTTCTGAAGAAAGCAAATTCTTCTAAACAGGAGTGTTCCTGAACAGAATAGGCTACCTGTTGGACAACGCTGTCTTAGATGGAAGCAAGGTGACAATAGTCTCTCTGCACATCATGACTTATTTCAGCCTGTTGGTTGAGCAGCTGAATGCTGCTTTGGAGCAGACTGCACAGTTTCCCTCTAGCGAATGAAGAATTCTCTGTCAAAGATGTTTGGATGTCTAGCTCATCTTTTAGTTTCCCCAGTTCCAAGAAACATTTTGCATAAAAGATAGCTACCATCAAAATTGAGATTTATACTACAATGGCTCAGCTGCTGTAAAGATAACATACAGTTTGCTCTATAAGGTTTGATAAGTCATAAGTGATACCATAAAATTCAACAAAACAAATAATTGCTCTGTTGAACTCTTCAAGATGATGAAATTATCAAGCTAAAATCTATAGAGATTTCCTTGTCAGTATTTCCAACAGTTTATTATTATCTTAACATCTGGACTATGAATGGGAATAATTAGAACCTAACGTACTACCTGTGAGATGTGGACATGTCTATGACAGGATGCTGAATCAAGCCCATAGATTTGATTAATTTAAGTGACCCTTTTATATAAAAATTAAATGAGGATATGAGGAGTATTTATATTACTAGGTTTAGCCTTATTCTACACTTTATTCAGGAGAATAATACTGTTTCTCTCTACCCAGTTCAGGTCATGTCTGACCTGATCCATCTCAGGTCATTTCTAGAAAATGACACCTGTGTCAGTGATCCAGTGCTGCTCCTTACCTCTCCAAAAAATTTATAAGCATCATTAATTTCAATCATTTCTATCTACAAATTGTTAGATGATTATTTACTGTGATGTGTGTTTATTGCCATGATGCTGGCAAACATTGTAAACTCTACAATATATCTTTGCTATTCAAAACATTATCTGGCATATACTTGTCAGCAGCCATAGCAACACTGATAAATTTAAAATTAATGACTTTTACTTGATTTGTATAAAAAGGTCAAGGACCAAACAGTGCAGAACACTAACAGGAGGAGCAGATTTGAAGGATTAACCACTAACAGAGGCTACAGAATTCGATGGGGTGAACATTACCAGTCCTAAAAGCATTTGTCCCATAACAAAACAGATACACTAGAGCCTTGAAAGATAAAGTCGTGCTATCTTTTGAATATTTACTGGGAGGCATGCAATTATGGCTCCAATTCCCTCTTAATTTTTTCTCAACATGTGTATCATTTTGTTTTTCTTGAAGTTACCCCAATGACATTAAAACTGTTTCTGAACTGAGACGGTGGTCCATGGTGAGAACTGTCTTGTCTGTACACACAGAGAATTGCATTTAAGTGGGAACACAGCATGACCTATGCTGCACCTCCACCTTTACTGCTATTACTAATACATGTATTAGTTTTATCAGAGAACTAAGTGTCCTATTATTATCTCATGCTCAGCAAGCAGTGACTGAAACACCAGGATAAGAGATCTGAGTGGTTTCAGTTTGCACATTAAATGTCTGTTCTGAGGTCACCTAGATCAGCACCTAAGATGGCTGTAAGTCTAAGGAGCTAGAGAGGGCTGTGGGAAGGGGTCCTAGAGTTTCTCTATCACATTCTAAGGAAAGAAACCTGAGAGATGATTGTGTGTAGTATGGGCCAGGTCTGCCTCTTCTTCAAACACATTGGGCAGGAAGCTTGTGTAAGAACTGACTTCCCAGAACTTTTTGGTGTTACACGTAGATGATGTGAAAGTCTGGAGATCATCTTTTGCGCAGTGGGTGTGACAGTATGCTCAGATGCTTTCAAGGGAAGGCATGGTTAAAGCAAGCAAGGTTTCTAAGTATGACTCTTTCCTTGCTCCCTTGCTCTCTTCCTCCATTCCTTCCTTCCTTCTTTTCATCTTTCCTCCTCCCTTCCCTCCTTCCCTGCTTACTTTCCTTCCTTCCTCCCTTCCTCCCTTCATCCCTTCTTTCCTTCCTTCCTTCCTTCCTTGGTTGCAGAACAGGTCTCATCTCACTCTTTGCCTGTTTCACCCCACCTGAATATTGCTCTTAGTGGTACCCAGAGTAGAGGTGGGCAATAACTCCAGCTATTTCCCACCATCTTCACAACATCTGTACTTTGCATAACCATGTTTGCGTTAGAAGAAGAGAAGCAGCTTGTGAATCTCTGACTCATTAGACTTTATCCTCTGCTCCCAAACACACACATAATGGATCACGTGATGAGAATAGACATCTGACATGCCAGACAGCGTGACAGATAGCATGTGCTATCATAAGCTTTCATTTCCCAGCCTCAGGAAATACTTGAACATTTATTTAAATTGCTGCTATCTCACATGCTTGACTATTTCAATTATAATCTTTTCTCAGACAAACAAATAAAAAAGATTATGGAAGTCACCTAGCCTTTTTTTTTTTTTTTTTTTTTTTTTTTCGGCATAACATATGCTATTGCTGTTTCCTAAACTAGCTCTTGATCAATTAAGATTCATGGGAATGGGGAGCAAGAGGAAAATTAAAATATTAATGACAAGAAATATGAATTTGTAAGCCCAAAGATGCCTAGCTCCCAAAAATTAGTTCTTTCCGGTTGGAATCTATCTCCAATTTGTGCAGAAGGACAACATCATTCAAAAGGCTAGACTTCAGAAAGTCACTCTAGAACAAACTTTCCCTTTAATCTTGAAATCCTCAACAGTTTATTTTATTTTTATTTGCTTACTCTAATAAAATGACTGACCACAGAGGTACTTGTTTTTACACTATTGAAAGAGGGACTGTTGGTTTGAGGACCTTTTTTCTTTTAAGTTAGTAAACTAAAGAAATGGTCATTTTAAATGATTTTAATTTGTAAATTACTTTTAGCCATTTACTTTTCAATATCTAACTATGAAATACTGTTATAAATGTTTTATCATATTGCATTCTGTTGGTTATTATGTTGATTATACGCAGAATAACTAACCTCAAATTACACTGCTATATTTAGGGCTGCAGGAAACTTAGAACTGATCGTTTAGCTTGCTTAAAATACAAACTGTTATCCATTTGACCAATTTAATCCTTATTTATGTATTTATTTGTTTGCTTGTTTAGGATGATACTAATTGCATGGATTTGGAGGATAAAGGGTAGACCTTAGAAACAAGAAAGCTTTTGACTGGATTTGCAAAAGTAAGTTCTTTGAAGTGGGATCCAGGTGGGATATGAATTCCCAAGGTAATAAAGAACTCTTAAATTTCTCACTTAAGTTATTACCATCCTACTTAAGAGAGTAGGCCCAGAGGAGCCCAGCTTATCAGTGTTCTTTCTTTGCAGGTGCTCATTCTTTTCTACTTAGTGGATTTGCAAATGTCCTACTCTTGTGAGACCCGAGCAGCTTCCTTTCTCTCAGTCCTATTAACTAGTTCAGATCTGCAGGATGGGCTTTTCTCCAAATGTCTCTCTTGAGTGATTCATCCATTATGTATTTTCCAAGGAACTCGGTACAAAATGTAACAAACCAATCTTCCTCTTTTCTTTAATTATTCAAGGAAGATTGTTCTGTTAATGCACATGTTAATGTTAAAGAACTCAATCTGAGAAGAAAGAAAATATTTTGGCTATGACACTGGTGTGTGTGAGATGTTGGTTTGGCTTTCATTAGTCATAGGAGGTGGGAGATGAAGTTCAATTCTTTCCTCTGCCTGCCAGTTTATGAACTTCCAACTATCCGTATAAATATTACTAATAGCTGATAAAGTAGGAAGGGAGGTAATGTGCAAATCCAATACTGGTATCATTCCTTCTTCTGAAAAAAAAAAAAACAAACAACCAAGGCATTACTTTGGTGACTGAGAGCTTGAGAGGAGACTATGCTTTAGGTCAGTCGTTTTCATTTTGTTTACTACAGGATCCAGACACAGAAATACACGCTATTCCCACCTGGTGGCTGGGAGGAGAAGACCCCACTTGCTCCAGTAGATGGTTGTTGGTGGGTCCTACAGCCTTAGCCTACTCCAATAGCAGGCATTAATCTCCCATCACACCAGCCCCCCAGCAGCTGGTACTCTGTACACGACTCTGTAGGACCCTTTCATAGGATCACAGAGCTATTTCCCTAACTACCTCCCTTTCTTTTTATCCCTTGTTGCTGTGGAAAAGTCCTTGACCAGAAACCCTAAAAAGGAGCGGGCATTCTCCTGCTAAATACCCCTACAGGATTAAGCTGGTAGATTTAGCAACTGAGAAATGCAGGCAGAGATCACAACAAAGGACAGAAGCAACAACTTATCCCTTTCTTTACTCCTCACGAGATAGTGGGTAAAGGAGTCCTGTCTGTGTGACACAGAGTTCTGGGGAGAAATTTGGGGATTCAGGGAGAAAGAACAGAAAGCACAACTCATCGTAGCTT
Organism: Centrocercus urophasianus; assembly: GCF_019232065.1. Classification (NCBI taxonomy): domain Eukaryota; kingdom Metazoa; phylum Chordata; class Aves; order Galliformes; family Phasianidae; genus Centrocercus; species Centrocercus urophasianus. Next base: position 46,490,699 of record NW_024884711.1, read on the forward strand.
CTAAATCACTTTCAAAATATTGTTCCTGAAGTCACATTCATCTTCTCAGGAGGAAATAGAGGCAGAAGCCAATCTTCCATCTTCTATATAAAACTACCAGCACACGGAAAAGGGCTTAAAAGCTGTGTGCATCAACAGCTGTGAATTGTCCCGTTTCTCACCTGAACGCACCCGTTATTTACTGGCTGTGTGTAGCATCTGTAGTTCAATTAAGTGCCAAGAATCATTCACTGTGGTGGACTTCAAGTGCCCATTCTCACTGTTCTAAATGAGTTATGTGAATGCTCTGGGGTCTCTCTGCCAGCACTGAAAAGCTGACCTAAGTGTATCCAAAAAAAAAAAAAAAACAACTCCTAAGAAGTACTTTGCCAGTGAAATGAGCAAAATCTCTTTGCTTTTGTTGCTGTTGGAAAAGCTTATTTATTTAAGGTATTTTCAATAAAAACTTTAGCTCTATTGTGAAATAGACCTCTCAGAACTAACACAAACACATGCTTTCATCCAAAATAAAAGGTTACCTCCTGTTTCTCAGAAATTTGATAGATGTTGCTAGAAGGGATTATTGTTTGAACAGAGATTAATATGATTTAGCAAAAGGAAAGCAGAGAAAATCAACCACAGAATGTCTTGGTAAGAGCTCCATTATGTTTATTTTGCTAAGAAATATGCCATCAGAATTCTTATATCTTTTTCAGCACATGTACCAAATTCAGCACAACCTCACTCTGTAGAGAGGCAGCTTGAGCTCATTACATCTTAAAGAAGACATCTAAAATACTACAAGTGAAGCACAACTTAAAATTCTGTGTTGTTAAAAAAAAAAAAAAGCCATTTTGTTCATTGCCTTGATTGTATAGGCAAATAGATAGGCTAATTCATGTGCATCCCTATATTGCATGCACATCTGGAAGGACTCATTAGGCTTACATAGGCATCTTACTCTACCTGAAATTGCCTTTTAGGTCCCATCCCCTACTCGTTAGCCTTATGTGGATGCTGAATTTAACCAAAGGTATATTCAGTGCCATTGGATTCATATTTTAGGCAATAAGCTTACAGTGAATTGAGATGAATTCTATGGGTAACCCTTAATATTTTAATATACTGTTTTAACGAGTTAGGATTTCTCTAACTTCTTGAAAACGGAGGCAAAGGGCAAAATGGTTTACATCTACCTCCTTTCTGAGAGGCTCTGTATGCCCCCAACCCTTTGATGGGTATCCATCTTTTTGAGGCCCAACCAGTCCTTCTTAAATTTCCACAGTGAGGCATCTTGCCTTCCTGACCCTCATCACCAGGCTGCCTGTGACCTTACACCAGCCCTGAAGGAAGTGGGCTTCTTTATGCTTGCTGACACTGCTGCCTTAGGGGACCTCCTGATTAAAGTCCCAGGATGTGGGAACTTCTGTGCATATTGAAGCCAGGGAGTCTGATTCAGAAACTCTATGATGATCTTCTCTCCAACTAAAGAAGTTTTAACATGAAACTCACCTTTTCCTAACACCCAGTCATCCTGAAAACGTGGCATTGAACAGACTCATTTTCGATGCTAAATAGGGGCTTCAGTATGAAATAATTTGCAAGCCTTTATTTGTTGGTTTGTTTATTTTCCACGAAGGGGAGAGAGCTTCTAGTGCATCATCCTTCCTGCTACCTAGGTAGTGGAATTTCAGCTTCACTGTGTCACCATTCACCTGTTTTTATTTGAAGTGCCAGAAGGCATTAATGCATTTCAAGCTGCTGAAGATGGCAGAGAATGACATCAGGCCATGCAATCTTTTTTCTATCTCTCTCTCACCAGATCTATTTTAAGTCATGAGTGAATTTTATGTTTATTATTTATTCCTTTTTTTTTTTCTTTTATCAAATTATATCTGACATTCTAATTTTTAAATTAATGCTTGGCAATATTCTGACATCAAATTTTACTTTATTAAGCAGCTCTTGAGGAAAAGTGGCATTAGCAGCAGCAGCAGGAAATCAGTGGAGATGCACTTATTACCCCCATTGAAAATGATATTTGAATCTACGTTCCCCTGCTGATAGCTAAAATTGATTTGCTAATAACAGACATGAACCATGCAAAAAGAGGTGCAAGAGATACTACCACAGCTGCAGAAGAAGAGTATTTAAACTGCTGCAGGAAAGAGAGGTGGTGCTGGAGACCCTATTAGTGCCTGCCACAACAGCATATATACATCTCAGCTATCTTAAGGGATTGGACTTCATGAGTATCTGAGCAAACATCCTTCATATGTTCACTCAGTTACTTACCTGCCCCCTGCTCTGTGCAGTGCATATGGTGGGATTTGCCCAGCCTGTCCAACCTATTTTCATATATCTACAATATAGCTGACTTCAGGCTGTCTACTTTCTGTTCACAAGCACAAGAGTTGAATTCACACTGCTCAAATATTTTCTCCTACTGAAAAATGTGGGGCTCATTCAGTGTACAAAGCAAGCCCCTGATAAGGTTCCTGGGTATATTATACCCTTTACATCAGGTGTTTGTAGAATCATAGCAGCACAGAGTGGCTTGGGGGTTGGAAGGGATCTAATAACCTACTTGCAAACCATGCAGTGGGCTGGTTGCCACCTATTAGGCTAGGCTGCCCAGAGCCCCATCCAACCTGGCCTCGAATGCCTCCAAGGATGGAGAAGTTTAAGTCTTGAAGAATATATAAACTATATTGAAGAATATAGTTTATTACTGTACTTCAACCTGTTTTTTGTTATTAATACTTCATTAATACAGTGTATACTTTTTTTTTTTTTGCTACAATAATCATGTACATTTCTGAAAGTCATGTATGCTTCCAGTTCATTTTTGATTCTTACAAACTGCTGCTTCTCAGTTTCTTGTGGCAATGGGATCTGCTGCCTGCTTTACATTTTAATAAAATATTTCTGCCTTTCAGATTCTCACTGGTAGTTGAAGCATTGATGATTAAACTGCCTGACTGCACAAAAAATGAAGATGGGAGCCAATTTTGAGTTGCTGCTGACTTATGGCAAAGGCTACATCAGTTAACCTAACTATAGAATTATAGAATCACCAAGGTTGGAAAAGACCTCCAAGATCATCCAGTCCAACCATGCACACCTACCACCAATATTTCCCACTAAACCACGTCCCTTTGTACAACTTCTAAATGTTTCTTGAATAAAAGTGGATGAGTGGATACTTATTCATTTAAACTGGCGCAGTGGGCAGAGAAGATGCCCCATTCCTGGAAGTTTCAAGGTCAGAGTGAATGGGGCTTTGGGCAACCTGGTTTGGTGGGAGATAGCCCTGACCACAGGATGTTTGAGCTAGATGATCTCCAGAGTTTCTTTCCAAGCCAAACCATTCTTCATTTTTGAAACAGTCTGCATCATCCTATTAGAGTACTGCTGATTATTGAAGTTTGTATGCCTTCACTTAGGCAAATAGTGCTCAGGGAGGACTTTTGCCATTTTGATCTGCTGTTATGTTACTCACTTATCATTAGTCTATTCTTTTTTTTTTTTTTTTTCTTGAAAGATGGCCTGATACAGCCCCTGATTCTCAACAGCAAAGAAGTAATACATATTTCTGTATCTTTGCTCTTTTTCAAGTTTTTTTTTTTTGTCTTACAGCATTTCAGAGAGGCGAGCAGTATTACTGCAGAACTCAGTTGAATTGTAGCCTGGAAAGCTCATGACTTGAATTCACTTGAGAAAGAATATCTGTGATAGAGCATGGAGCAGAGCCGTGGTGCCCATGTCTGATTCTGCCAGCTCCAGCCTCCTCCAGTTGTTCTGCCTCTGCTTCTCCTTTTGCAGTTTTCTCCCATCACAACAATCAAGGCCAGGTTGGATGGGGCACTGGGCAGCCTTCTCTAGTGTTAGGTAAGGAGATTGGTAGGCCTGCCTACAGCACAGAGGTTGGAGCTTCATGATCCTTGAGGTCCATTCCAACCCAAGTCATTCTATGATTCTATGATATTTCTATGATATGATTCTATGATATTCTATGCTATTTTATCACAGTGATAAAGGACCTCTCCCAAGTTAAGCACTTTGTTTACTTTATGCTCCTAAGATTCCATGCTTTTCTGACTGATACAGCTGAATAAGATTTCTCTGTCGGTCATTTGATTATTGCAAGACCCTGTGCTTCCTTCCACTTGGACAAAAAAGGTCTTTCCCATAGAATTTGAATAACACTCTATCAAGTTTTAGGATTAGTATTTTACAAGCTTGAATACCAGCTAGAATCCACTGTCTATTTTTCTCCATGTCCACCAGTAACCAAGCAGAAATCTTCAGCTCAATTTATATGGACCATACCTCCTATTGACAAGACTTCTGCAGCTGAGAACTCAGTCTCATCTTGGGCTGGATACAACCAGACTGGTAAAGACAGCACATTAAGATGCCAGTGCATGCCTTATAGTAACTTTCAGTTGGTTTATATTTGCAGTTAACAGCTTTTTTTGAAAGCATCTGTCAATCAGAAGGAATTCTAGTACTGAGATAGATGATGCTCTGACATTTTATGGATGACCATCTTTCATTCCCAGTAAGCAGAATAAGTGGTTTGATCCAGAACAGTGCTCTGTCCTTACCTTGCACTGCAGAACTCAATGCTCAGAGTGATTCTCATCCCTGATTTTTCTTAGGTACATTTCTATAACACTCTTCCTCCTAAGGCTGCTCTGGGGCTTGGTTAGCTAATGGTTTAAACCATTCAGAATGCACTACAGTCTTTGTGGATTCTGTCAAAATGAGAAATGGTCACATATTACTAATTGCTTTTCGTGGGATGAGCTCTCAAGAATGACAGTAGGTAAAGTTCTTCTGTAACACTAGAACACATTGTACAGTCTGCTAAAAACACTTAGAATTGTTGGCTTATTCCCTCAAACTATAATAGGGAAGCAGTCAGATCAATGCATTTGACTGATTTTCCATTAACCCAGGAAAGCCAGAATAATTGTCCATCTTCATGAATTCCTAAGCTGCCAGACTGATGCGGCAGCAAAATATGTTGAATATAAATAATAAGTTTTCAGTTCAGCAAAATGATGTCATCAAGAGGGAAATAGCTGGTAGCTAAAAATGAGTAAACAAATAAAATAAACAACAATAAAAAGCCAAATTGCCAGAGCAGACAAGCTCAATTTCTACACGATGCACATTTTACATGTCTGCATTGTAATTAACTATTCCTAAGTCCCTCACAAGTTTTGAAGTCAATGTATTTTGTCTTGAAGAACCTTAACCATCCAATAAGCTCTTTCTTCTTTTCATGTTGAGGGCAAAAAATCAATATTGTTTATATTGTGATACATATTCCTATCAATCAGTTTGAACTCTTGCTCTCAGTATCTTTCAGCAAAGTTCTCTCTCCCATTTATTTACTTATTTTTTTTTTGTTCTTTCAGGTTTTTTTTTGCCCTGCCACTTTAAAGCATAGACAAAAAAGGACAAAAAGTTAGTCATAATTTCATAGTATGTCCAAATTGCTGTTTTAATGTGTCTTTTCATCACACATGAAATGTGATTATCTGGGTCTAAGGGCTACTGTGTCAGTTCATCATCAACACCTAAAGGTCTTGCCTCCTTGAGAGATGGGCTCATTGTGAAATATGTTGCTCATAAAAACATTTTAAATGAAACCAAAATGGCCATTAAAAATCACAGTAAGAAAGCCAATATAAAGTTCATCTTATTGCACGTAAGATTATTTCTTCCAAATGACTCACACTGGATTAATCTCAGGTTCTCTAAAGGAGGAATATGCACACATGCTCACAGGGAGAGAACCCTCAGCAAGTTAATAAAACTATACGAACTTATCAGTTAGGAACATGGGAACCCATACAGCCCAATTTCACATGAGAACACACTGCCTGCAGCAACATCAGTGTGCATATTTACTGTGCTGATGCTGAAAGCAGAATGATTAATTTAACCAACTTGTGCAACCTCAGAGAGACACTCCAGACCCAGAGCAGCACGAAACTACTTTCTTACTTCATCTGCATCATGCAGGGTCGGTATTTTGAAACTGGATAGCAGAGACTATAAGATTATTACATTATGAATTAAAGAGTAATTAATTAAATTGCAAGTGTAAAACATTCAGTTCACACCATAGAGGTCTTTTTCACTTTTCCAGGGCTACATTTATGCTGTCTACACAACATGAAAGCAAAGTATTGGCCATTATATATACAAAGAAAATGTTTACAACTAATAAATCAACTAGCACCAGGATTTAGGCTGAACATCTCAGTGTCTATGCTCATAGATTCATGGAATCACAGAATCATTTGAGTTGGAAGGGACCTTTAAAGACCATCTGGTGTAGCTCCCCTGCAATGAACAGAGACACCTACAACTCCATCAGTGCTCAGAGCCCCTCTGACCTTGGATATTACCAGGGACAAGGCATCCACCACCTCTTCAGGCAACCTGTTGTCAAATTGCAAACAAGATCCCTGTCACAAAAATGGCTCAGGCCAATTAACATCCTCCAGGATGATTTGGGCATGGTCAAGAAGACATCATAGATCACAGATCAGTTCTACTTGCCAGTATGGCTTTGGTCTGGTTTTGGCTAAGCACCTTGAGGACAATAAAGTTTAAAATTAAGAAAGCAGTCAGATTTTACCAGCTGGCATCACAGATAGGTAATGGGGTCCTGGCCATTTCCCATCCTGAAGTATTGTGCTGGAATGATATGAATGTAGAGAATTATTGTAAAGCAATTTTAGCTTTAAATCTTATAACAGAATGAAGGGATATGAGTGCTTCAGCTGCAGATTTACAAGGAACTGCTACAATTCTCAAAGTCTGTTTTGGGCAAGACACAGAGACAACATAATAACTAAAAATGATAATTATTAACAACAGTAATAATAAATTGTTCATTAAAATTAAGCCCAGTTTCTATATATATATAAGTGTTGGATAACATCCGAGGAAACCTCAGATCATTATTGTGTCTTCCTCAGATAATGACTAATCCTAATCTGCCTCCTTACATAGCTATTCAAATTTAAGTGACATTACTCCTAACAGATGCAAATCAACATTAGCAAAACCAATCCCTTTAATTTATTTGAATCAGAACCTCTGAACAGCTAAGCCAATGCTTTCCTTCAGATTTAAATAGCAGTACAAGATTAGCTGGTTAAGAAAAGAGCCCAGGGAATGGCACCTATTCCTGACTGACTCCTAAAAGACTGCTCAGCTGGATGTATCTCAATGAAATAACTCATCCATCTACAAGGAAATGTGACATTTCCCACACTGAAGTATCTCAGAAACACATCTAAACTTTCCTTTTTAACATGTCCTTTGTATGTATTCAGGGCTTAAAATACATATATATATATAATAAATATATATACATAAATATAAATATATATATAATAAAAATAAGAACTTTAAGTTTTTATTTGTTTGCTTCATTCTCTCTTCTGCTTTTTCCTTGCTGAGATTAAAATTGAGACTTGTAAGTCTCATGCACCGACCTTGCTTTTGTGCTCTGGGTAAACTTTTTCTCAGCATGGAGCACTGGAAAGATACCAAGCACAATTTATCCACACAGGTGATAAGCTTCTATTTTCTATTGAGCACTCCAGGAGATGTACAAAAAACGAGCATTTGATGTAGTTTTCCTCAAAGCATAGATCCTGGACTCCTTGAACTGAAGTACACCGCTGTGGGTTTGGCTGGGTTTCTCACACATGGTGTGGGAGGGGAGTGCGAGGCAGCAGGGATCTCAATTCAAACCCAATGACAGTGCTTCTATTTGACAAGGGAAATGCATCTCCCTTTTTCCTTCTCTGTCCTATGAAACATCCTGCTGTGATCGTCGTGTCTTTTCGCTTAGATAGCCTTGACCTAATTCGTAAGGATAGGAAGCCTTTATACATACACTTACCACAGAGCTGAAATTTTGTGATAGTGCTGCTAGGGAGGGGTCAAAATACAATAAGAGGAAGGAAAAGACAGCAAGAGATCATAAAGACATGAAGTTATTTAAATGCCTAATTCTCACCGCGGGAAGTAGAAGGGAAGAGTTTCACTTCTTACAGAATCTTAGAATCATAAAATCATTTGAGTTGGAAGGAACCTTTAAAGGTCATCTAGCTGAACCCCAATGCAATGCACAGGGACACCCACAGCTCCATCGGGTGCTCAGAGCCCTTTTCCCTGACCCTGAATTTGTTCATGGATGGGACACCCAGCTTTTTGGCAATCTGTGCCAGCATAAATATTCTCAGCAGAACTATTTAGCAAAATGGATGGTTAATATAGCCGGGCTCATAGAATCACCAAATAATAGAATCTTGAGTTGGAAGGGACCCACAAAGATCATCGAGTCCAAATAGTGGTTCATTGTGATTCATCTTGCTAACTGAAGAGCAACTGCTACTTTTTCATGAAAGCTGCATCATTTTCCAGGCAAATTCAGGCAAACCTGTGCCCTAACACCAAGGTATTCTTACAGGTCCTGTCTCATTAAAATCATCTGTATAACAGGAATGACCATATCACTGGTCTTGATAATGGGGAGAAACAGCTTCCTCAAAAGGACTTCAGAGTAGGTTGTTTGGATTGTGGTGTTGTTTGTTTGTTTTTTTTTTTCTGGCACTCACCTTCTTGTCCTGATTTTGAAAAGAAATTGAGGCAAAATCAAGCAGAGTTAAACAAGTAAATAAATAATGCCATATCTTTATATAGCTTTCTCTATACACCAGTTTCACAGAGTGCTTGTGATAGTGCTATTTCAGGCATTTTGCATCTTATATAACATAGCAGTGCTACAGCTGACTCTGAAATCAATTTTATTTGACCTCCACATATTCCACTGACAATATTCACTGCAGTTACTCAGTGCTCTTCCAGCAAGACTTTATCTTTCCCTGTGGTCCTGTTTAAAAAGTGCAAAGGAAAAAACAGCGTCTTGCTTCCTCCAGGTGAACATTCATCTGACAGATGCATATTAATAACGGCAAAACCTTGAAATTTTAGCTCCTGTCATTCTTTATTTTTAAAGGAGAGGATAAGGAGTGGAGTTCCCAAGGGGTCAGTGCTGGAGCCTGTCCTATTCAGTATCTTTATTGATGACCTGGATGAGGGCATTGAGTGCACCATCAGTAAGTTTGTAGATGACACCAAGCTGAGAGGAAGTGTTGATCTGTCTTGGGGATAGGAGGGCCCTACAGAGGGAGCTGGACAGGCTGGTCATTGGGCTGAGGCCAATGGAGTATGAAGTTCAGCGATACCAAATGCTTGGGCCCAAACACTTTGGCCACATCAACCCCAGGCTTGGGGCAGACTGACTGGAAGGCTGTGTAGAGGAAATGGACCTGGGGTTATAGGTCGACATTTGACTGAACATGAGCCAGCAGTGTGCCCAGGTGGCCAAGAAGGCCAATGGCATCTTGGCTTGTATCAGAAATAGAGCTGCCAGGAGGAGCAGGAGGTGTTCGTGCCACTGTACTCAGCTCTGGTGAGGCTGCACCTTAAGTAATGTGTGCAGTGTTGGGCCCCTCACTACAAGAAAGATATTGAGGCTCTGGAGTGTGCTCAGAGAAGGGCAATGAAGCTGGTGAGGGGTCTGGAGCACAAGTCTTATGAGGAGCATATGTATACATATATGTCCACATATGCACATGCATACGCAAACATATACGTATATACATGCATACACATACACAATATCTCTGCTTAGTTCTAAATAGAAACCTGACCATACTTAGTCCAGAAAGTTTGAAAATTCTTAAGGAGAGAGATTTGCTGTTACAGCTTCATTTTCTTATATTAGTTTTTTACATGCCTCAGGAAAGAGCAGAGTGTTCATCTGAAACCAGGATGGCCTGTGCTGATTAAATCAAAGTATTTAAATAGTAGTTCTTATTATTCTGCAAAGTATTGCATGCATTTATTCATTTTTTATGATTATTCTTCCAAGCTGAGATAATCTACTGTACCCACTGATGATATGCTGTAAATCATTCTGCTCTACATCCTAACATGTCAAAAGAAAACATACTGTATGATAACAAACCAGTATCCATTTGACCCAAGGACGTTTTTACTGTTATTCTTCATTGAAACTATTTTGTAAATAGTTATATAATTGATGAATAGCCCTCATTACTACAAGGGAAATTGATCCTGAAAAGTAATGAGAAAAAAACTCTGCAAGGTCATTTCAAAGGGTTCTTCTTTTTTCTTGCAAACCCACCAGGGACTGTTGTAATCATGTAGTCTGAATACTGGCTGAGCCTGAAATGAAGCATTTTATGTAAACCAACTGAGTTGGGCAGAATTAGTCTTCCCTGCCACATGAAATCAAGTACGACTGAGGAATATAACACAAAAGCACTTGTGAACTGTCAGAGACTCATTAGCAAATTGGTTACAAGTAACATGATGGAGGCAAAGCAGAAAAAAAATCTGTATGGCACGTTGGAAACATTTAAACAAGGGCAAACTCATGGAAATTTTATTTATTTGTTCATTTTGTATTTCTACAAAATTAGCCAACTAACTAGGGTTGGGCTTGAGGCTTAGGATTCAGCATTACCACATGACAGCCAATACTATTAATTTTTTACCCCTCTTTCTGGATGGTTCTGTTTCATACAAAACATTTTACCCCCCAGGCTATGCCCATCCAGGATCTGAGGGGTAGCACAGCCCTAGAACTGCTCCCTGTAGGCAGGGTGGGTGGTGGGACTGCATTCATTTCTGGGGAAGAACTGAGTTTAGAGACACATACGTGAGCAGTGATATATTACTGGCTCTCAAAGCCAGAGAATGGGCTTTGACCTCTTTAATTTGTGTACAGTCCATGGATCTTTCATCACCCATTTGTGAATTGTCATTTGAATCATGTGTCATGTTATTGCAAGATCAGTGCCTTGCTGTTGCAAACTAAATCTCACGTTTTAGCTCTGCTATTTGTACCCTTTTCTTTAAATGCATTTACTTCAACTCAGGCTGTGAGATGCTTATCATTTATGGATTTGCAAACATTCTGAATTGGTTTGTTTGTACCCAGGCTATGCAAAAGGGTCAGAGGTTGGGGAGAAAGGGATTTGGATGTCCTCACTGACAGCGAGCAATGTGCCTTCAAGCTAAAGGGGCCAAATGTACCCCAGGGAGCATCACACCCAGCACTGGGTACTGGGTATAGGTTGGGTGCTGCCATCTCAGAAGGACATGAAGTTGTTAAAGAGCATCCAAAAGAGGGCTGTGGAGATGGGGAAGTGTCTGCAGGGCAAGGGGTGTGAGGAGAGCTGAGGGCTGTGGGTTTGTTGGGCCCAGTGCAGAGGAGACTGAGGGCAGAGCTGCAGCTCCTTGTGGCCATAAAGCCATGGAGTTTGACTTTGGGGTGGTGCAGTGTGGAGTCAGGGGTTGGACTCAGTGATCCTTGCAAGACACTTCCAACTCAAGATATTCTATCATTCCAAGAAGTATGCATTCAAGAAGCCTGGCCCTGACATGATACACACACATACCAAGAGGATTTTTAGGACAATGAAATGTGGAGCAGTTTGTTTGCTGCAAGTAACTGAGATCTCAAACAGCAGCAAAAATATATATAATTTCTCTCAGTGTTCACATGCATGGTCTGGAAACAGTGTCATGAGGGAGTACTTCATGTAATCTGTAAAATAAAAATAAGGATGTAGTTGGAAAGGAGAGAGGATGAAGCTCTGCATTTGTGATTTTGTGTTTCTAATAAAATCTGTTCTTCCTCTAAAGCTCTCCCTAAGAGAATGATTGTCAGAAGCCCTCCCTAAAGTGGTGCTCCCTCTGAATTATTTGGTCTTTTCAATACACAAAACCCTGTTCATCATTGTTCTCCAACCCCAGAGCAGCAACTGCTCCCCTCACAACTACATCCCTGGATGCAAAGTGCTAGTTAAGGGGAAAAAAATCACATTCAGTCACGCACTTAAAAGTTCTGAAAGCCTCTAACTGCGGTGGTAGCCATGCAAGAAATATTACATTCAGCTTGGTTGACCTGCTTACAGTTTTGAAATACAGTCTCCTTCAATTCTTTGGGATACATTTGGATGTAAGGGAGAAGTTTTGTACAATAGGATGGTGAGGCGCTGGCACAGGTTGCCTAGAGATGTGTTGGATGTCCCATCCCTGGAGATATCTTCTGTTAATCTGTCAGGGTGGATGGGGCTCTGAGCACCTGATGGAGCTATGGGTTTCCCTGCTCACTGTGGGGGAGTTGGATCAAATGGCCTTTAAGGGCACCTTCCAATATTTATATGATTCCATGATTAGATATGATCTCTTTTTATGAGTGCTTTACCAGCTGCCTCTCTGTGCCTTCCTGTGCTGCATGTAAAAATTCATTTCCTTTCCCCCTCTGGGTAGAGAAACTAAAGACAATAGTGATTTAAAATTGCACAGTATTTAGGGGGATAGAGAAAAATCCTGCAGAGAGACTAGCTGATAAACAGAGTCATGTACAGACGTTGCTTTTCTTTTCTCCAAATCATAGTTTAAATGAAGAGAAGGCAGTCACTTAGGAAAAATAATCATCTATTACCCCAATGGTGGCTTTAAAAGAATGTCAGCAGTACCCATTGTGCAGCACGCTCATATCCTGGTTGTAGCTGTGTGACTGTTCAATCCTTATTCTCACCACTTTTCTCTGTTCTTTTCTAACCCCACATGACAACATTCCTTGAGAAGGGTGTGGGCAAAGAGATGTGTGGAGCAAAAGGAGAGAAACTGTGAGAAAGAAGTTGGGAAAAAGTGAGGTTGTACAAGTCAAGTGCTTTGAATTCAAAGCAGAAAGTGAACAGAAGAAGCTCGAATGAGGGAATTGATTTCACATGGGTGTTGCTCCATGTTACTCAGTCTTTTTTCCCTTGTTGTCACAGTGCAAATCCATCACAGTTGTGTCATCTCCACATGTGTCTCATCAGATCAGAGTGTGGGAAATGATACAGCAATGTTCTACTGAAAGTGAACTCCTCTGAAAATGCAATGGGAGTTAATGTAATCAGAAAGAATTATAACTTGAAACAGCAGTGATGAGGGACAACAACACGTACCCACCTTTGGCCTCAGCAGGGCTGTAGAGATGGTTGGCTTTTAGAAAACTTTGAGACAGGAAAAAACAATGGATTTTGGCAAGCAGCACTGTGAAATGACAGATTAACAGAAGACATTGATTTTAGTAGTGTCCATGTGACAAAACCAAGGGTAAAACCACGGGGGCTTAGACAAGATTACGTTTAACTGCAGCAGTTATCCTAAACCACAATGGAGTTCAGCTTGTCTCTTAGTAGATGAATTTTGAATCCTGATAAACCCCTGTGCATACTTCAAGCAGCTTGAGAACTACCATAACTAAGACCATATTGTATTGCAAATTAATGCAAGGTCGTCCTAGTTAAACCACAGAATTTAGAGGTGAAACACTGATGCATTAACAAAATGAGGCAGAAACAAGAGAAGTTTTTTTTTTTTTTTTGCGTTTAAACAGACTCCCATAGAAGGGCACACTGTAAATGTCAAATCAGACTCATAAAACTGCTGTCAGAAGGGTGCGGACAGATTTCACCATAGTTCAGTTGGGAAAGGTGAAGCATAGAGAGGTTATATAATAGAGCAAAAATCTGAAAAGCCAGTTGAACTATTTGTTCTTGCCACTATACCAATTTATACTCGAGAATGAATGATGGTTGTAAATACCCCTGTATTTATTTTTTCTTTGTAAATGCTGTATGTCTACAAAATGCTTTCTCCCCATGAATGGGTTGAAAGGGACAAAAAGCAATTGTTAATATATTTAGTGGTATGTTCTTTAAGCACCTACTTTTTATCTTTCGCAAATATTATTTATCCACCCTTATTTATCCACCCTTATAATAAGTTTAGTGACATGGCAGCATATCAAATATTATTCTGGTGCATTATGTCTCTGTGGCTCTCTTGAAAAGGTCAAGATGTTAATGATAGAGAACTAACAAGAATGATAAATGGACAATATTTGATTTGCTTCTTCCCAGCTAGAAAGTTGTAATTGTTTTCTTCAAATAACAACAGAGCTGGAAAACTCTGCTAAAAGTCCAATCTTAAAGGTAAATATTAGTGTCAGAGAACAAGTAAAAATAGTACTTTTTATAACACTTTTCATCCAAGAGTTTCAAGACATCTCCTAGATATTGATCAAAGCTTTCTAAGGTATTTTATTTTTAAAGTTATGCATGTCAGTACAATTTTCCCATTGTAATGTAAGTAGCGAAATGCAGCTAGAATGGAAAGAACAGCTTCTGCATTTGGTTTCTACCTGATAAAAAAGAAAAAACAACAAACAAACTAAACCAAACCAATTTTAATAAGTACTTTTTTAAAATAATATTTTCGTTTGTGTTCTTGCGAGCGTTGAAGAGTGTCTTTGGCTAGACGCACCTACAGAAAGATTCACTGGAATGAGAATGAGCACTATTACATGATCCCTTTGAGATAAGATTATTTTTAGACTCAATTTAAAGTCTGTTTTGTAGATCCTTGGATTAGCAGAGGATTAAGTGATACTGAAATCATAGGATCAGAGAATCAGAGAATCAGAGAAAGGCTTAGGTTGGAAGGGACCTTAAAGATAGTTTAGTTCCAACCCCCTGCCATGGATATTGTTGCCACCCACCAGATAAGGCTGCCCAGGGCCCAATCCTTCAATGCCTCCAGGGATGGGGCACCCACAGCTCCTCTGGGCAGCAGTTTCAGGCCTCACCACACTCAGAGTAGAGAATTTCTTCTTACCATCTAGTAAGAAATCCAGTATGCCTCATCTCATTCATGTTCTTTTCCCCTGCTAAATTCCAGCAGCTACTCATCTACTGTGACCAAAACCTTTTGCCTTTTTCACTGCTCATGCAGTTGCTCTTTAACTAGTTTTATTTAAATTGATGCCATTATTATCAAAGTTTTCAATAAGACATCCTTTCCAGCTTGATTCATTTTGACTGTGAAGGGTTGAACGTGATTAAGTTGACCAAACCCAACCAAGAATTTGGAAGACGACCTAATGCCATTTGCATACACTGGCAATTAGCTATATATTTCTCATTATGAGCATATAGTACACTGATAGAGAGGCCAGCAGAGATAATGTAAATCTGCTTGTGTCATCTCCTGGGAGACCACAACAAGCTTCATAGAGAGGGAAGCGGCTGGGAATTCTTTTCCAAACAGGGCTGGAAGAGGCTTTGAACTTTATGAATGCTGATTCACACCAAAGGAAGTGATCAAAGTATGGGTTAGATATTATAATTAGTTTAGCTCTCCAGAGATGGCTCAAATCCACATGTAGTACATAGGATCAGGGAGTTTTAACCAACTCTACCACAGCAGGCATACTTGTCCCATCTGTAATCAAAATTTGCCATATCAGGTGGAAATAATCATGAAGATAACTATGCCTCAACATACCTTTCTTTCCTTAGCCAGGTTTTAAAACTTTTTTTTCTAAGGATTTTTTTTTCTCTTCCATATTGATGTTGTCATTTCCATAACCTCAAGATCCTGGGAATAATGTACTGTCTTCTAGTAGCTCTATCATTTTTCCTCTCTCTCCTCGTAAGGCCACTGTCCTCCCAAGGCTCTCCACTAAACCTGCCTCAGCGTTTCCACGCAAATCCACTTCCCCTGCATCTCATCCCCTCTATTTTTCTGCTTTTCTAGGGTTCACATCCAGTAAACACCGAAAAGCTCCAATTTATGCTATTCCCTGAACTGATAATTAGAAATAGATATTCTGACATGCAAAGTCATGAAATAAACTTGCTTTTCAGGGCCTTTAACTAGACGTTCCTTTCCATATTTTCTTGAAACGCATTTTTTATTCGTGACCAGAATGTTTCTTACCCAGGCTGGAAAATGATTATGGTACAGAAATATTTACTTTTGAATTCTGATACATCTCATTATCAATGCAATTCATAACAATTCATTGTTCAGTATCAATATCAAGCTTTTGCTTATTTGTGTGATTTGTTCATTTCAGAGAAGGGACAAATAATATTCCACGTGCTGGTAAGGTGCTATTTGTTTATGTAAAGCCTCTTGAGTATTTATATTTATAAAAACTGTTTTTTCATGCAGTTAATGAAAAGTAGAGGAGCCAATATCCACTGATATTTTACTATTCTGTTTCTTTATTGTCTTCTTTTTTTTTTTTTTTTTTTTTGCAGAGAGAAAACACAATCACCACTGTTTATTTCAATACTATTTGGTTACAATATTGGCAGTTTGACAACTCTTGACACCCAGAGTACTTGAGAAAATGCGCAAGAGCATAAATGCTGAGAGGAGACCCTCTTCTAGTAAAGCCAAACAAAATTTTGCTGATGACTTCACAAGCTCAGAATTTCACGCAGAATTGTAAGTGCTGTTCAAACAAACTTGAGGATGCACTTCAAACCTTGATCTCAACAGAAAAAAAAAATGAGCCAATCTTGTATCCTTGTTTCATCCCAGGACTCTCAAGTTTCTTACAGTGATATGCCTTACCACTGGTTCTCCCTCCTCATTCACTACTGTACAACAGCTATACTAGTAGTGCAGGCCTGATGTGTTTACCCTTGATGCAATAATGGAAACAAGAAAATTGTCTCTCCAAACGCAGTCAGAACCTATAAGTGTTTATAAATATTTTCTTGCCTGCCATCAACTGTTTAAAGAATGTTGGTAATGTTTTATGGTGGTTTTTTTTCCTGTTTATGCATTCTGGATATTTCAAAAGTTGCATTAAATAAACAGGAATTTCAACTTGCAAAGTGGTAGGTGTTTGGGAGGGAACAGGAGAAGTAAATGTTGAAACAATTACACAAGAAATATTTCATATTTATTTTTGTTTTAAGGAAAGCCATTTAAATTCATAATAGAAAGCATTAAAAATAAAAATAAAAGTATCTTTGGGAGTTAAATGTCAGCACAAATCTCTCCAGTTGGAACGTTGTACTCTATGAGTTCTTAGACCTCTATCCAACATGCCATGACTTTGTCTTGTCACTCATGGCAGCCTCAGTGCATGAGCTGTTCCCTGGGACATGACTTTACCCACCAAGTCAGTTGTTGCCTGGGGTCATCACTTAACTGCCTGATGTTCTTTTTGCCAGAGCTGAAAGGAGACAGAGGGTTTTTTTTTGCCAAATAGGCAGCTGAACAAAAGAAACAGGATTCAAAACTAGGATTGATTTTCTTTATAACAGAAGATTTTACACTTTGTTCAGCTCTACAAAAACCGTAATTTTTGAAGAGAAAAAGGCAAGTATCTTAGAGAAATAAAGATAAGACTGTAATATCGCTCTTCTTATTTTCAGGTTAAAATGCCTTCAGCCTAACTGTCTTGTATAACAGCAGCTTTTAGTGCCTGTTAGGGATGTGGGAATGTCTCTACAGCTGCTAAAAATAAAGGTTTTACTCCAGCAATAATGGAATGAAATTGCCATGTAATCCATTTTGTCTGTGCTTCCAAGTATCATGTGCTGGAAGTCATAGATGAGATTTTACATAAGAAACGGGTGGAAACAAATGGCTTTGCTTTGGAATTTCTATGAGGAGTATGTTTTGTAAGAAAAAGGAGACTAAGATCTTATATACAGACAAAAAAAAATCTGTAATATTTTGATCCAGAAATATTGCAATGTTTTAAACATTTTGTGTATTCATATAATAAAAAAATAGTATCTATATAAAATGCATACAGTGTAGAACTTTTAAATAAAGGAACTAAAATGAAACAGTTAAAATGAAACCTAAATGTCTCAACAGTTGGTTCCAAAAGATGACTTTTGCCATTTTCTCTTTGCAGTTCAAGTCTGCGTGGTTCTGTAAAATATTTGGATTTAATTCAGATTTTATCCTTTGATGAAAGATTGTTTTAGTGGACATTTTCCAGGGTTGTCAGCACCACCTTTAAATGGAAAAAAGGATTTTCTAATCGTTTGGTATTTATGCAATTCTGTGACTGCAGAAAGACCTGCCTGGTCCCTGACCAGAGGTCACAGTGTCCTTTATGGCCTTTTTTATGGTCATCTCTGCTCTTTTCTCCCCTATAACATATTGTTCAGTGGAAAGTCATAGATTCAGAACGTTTGTTATATCCCTTCAAATCCCTATGAAGCCTGATTTTCTGAGAAGCCAAATGAGCAAATTTTTATTGATGGCTAAAATGGCTAAAAAAGTAAAATGAATGTCTCTGAAGGATGTTTCATCCCTGAAAGTTGTTGCCCTTTGCATTGGAAGAGGTGTCTCCTTCTCTTCTGTGACTACACAGAAGAGCAGGTGATTGAAAATGGACAAAGAATGTAATTTCTAGATGGATGAAGTAAAGTGAAATTTCAATTTCACCTTAGAGTTCCGTTTCTAAGTATTGCTTCTGCTGCAGGGATGCTGATTTCAGTACTCCGCTGCTTTGGATTTTTCTTTGTTGCTTTTTTGGGGAGAGACAGAGAAGGAAAAAGTCTTAAATCATAAGACCCACCACTTTAGCTGTTTGGGGTTTTTGTTGTTGGGTTTTTTTTTGTTTTTGTTTTTGTTTTTCTTGAGATGCAATTTTTCTTCACTTACAGGGATTAATCATTTTCCTGGAATCTATAGAATATGGTGAGCTTTCGAGAGCAAAGGAAAGAAAGTGAATGGTCTTTCGTCTTTCACACAGTGAAATCTAATTTACTAGGTGAGACACAATACTTTTATTTGGTCTGCAGATCATAAATGATGAAGAAGACCTTGCCTGCTGACCTTTCTGAGAGTGCTTTAAAAAATAATAAGAAGAAAATCCATTCTCTTCTTGATATCTTTCTACCTTAGAATCTCTCTTTCTGGCATTTTGATTCATCGGTGTGTTCTTGCACTAACAGCCTGAGAAATGCCAGTGGTTATGTCAGCAGCTATGGCTCTGCCCCTGAAGAACAAGGACATTGGGTGACATTTGCCTGCCTCTCCTTCAGATGTCTGCAAGGGCAATGCTGGGGGCTGGAGAGTCATAGCACTGTGATCCACATTTTGTTGTACATGTGGGTCTACAGCAACATCAACTTGATCGGTTTCTGAGATTCTAAAAGGAAGTTATACTGAGAGAACTTTGTCTCTTTCACTCCTGCTGACCTAAGTGGAAAGGGGTCAAAAGTACCCCAATCTCTTGAATCTTTTAATAGTCATGTTCTACTCTACAAAAGTTCTAAAGAAGTCAAATCCATTAAGAAGAACCTGTCCTTATTGGGTGTTTGATAATATTCCAGGGTACTTTGTTATATTTTAAAGTCTTCTCAGTGTTTTGCATAACTTTTGGTTACTTTTAGTGGCTGAAAATATTCAAGTGTTGAGTCACCATCCCTGGATATGTTTAAAAACCACTTGAATGTGGTGCTTGGGGACATGATTTAGCAGAGGGTTGTTAAAGTTAGGGTAGTATGGTTAGGTCGCAGTTGGACTTGATGATTTTCAAGGTCTTTTACAACCTGAGCAATTCTATGATTCTGTGACTCTAAGTGAATGAATCCTGAGCAGGTGGAGAGAATGAAGGCCTGATTTTCTCCACCTGCCCAACTCTTTTCTTAAAGAGCCAAATGCTAATCAGAAAGATTTGAGACTGCAGCCACAGGCTATCCTAGGGAGAGATGATGTTCCCATGTGCTCTGAAGGGAGCTGAGGCAAACCTGCAGCTCCATAACCTCCTGCTCATTTCAGTACCCTCTTCATCATTGCTGCAGTGAGGATTTTCCCATCCACTGTGATCTGTAGGTGATGCCCGAGTATTACAACATGATGAATTATAAACCCACTGGATGCTTTCCTTGCATCCTACTGTAGGGAACTGCTTTAGCAATGGGATCGGATGAGATGATCTCCAGAGGTCCTACAGCTCTGAGATTCTGTGAATCCCTTCAGTTCTGTCATTCTGTGGATTTGTATCTAAGAAGGGGCATGAGGGTATATTGGCACCTCCTACCATTGTGTTTGCTGCTTGAGACAACTTTTAGAGCTGGCTTAAACTTCAAAGAAGTTTAAATCCTCCTCAGTGCATCGAGCAGAAGTAACTATTGTTTTTTAGGGTATTTTGTCTATCAAACTTTTCATTCTACATCAGTGTGTTTGTGTTTAAGCCATTTTAGCTCTCAGAATACAGAGACACGCTCTTTGTTTTATTCTTCATGCTTAAATGAGTTTCACCTTCACCTTGAACTTCTATGTCATCTCTCACTCGATTCAAAGGAAAGCAGGGCACTGTTCCTAGCAGTACATAACTCACCAATATTGCATAAAGGAAAAAGATATTGCACAAGCCTGGGACGGAGGCTCAGATAATGGATCTCCATGTTTTCAGATGTTTTCTTTGTAAAGCCTTAGCCAGAATGTGACACCCTTTACAAACTGAGTGACAACTTACTCTCTGAGTGACCCCACTGAAACTATAGGAACTGTTTGTGAAATAGGTTCTGCTCCAAGTGAGCAGAGGCAAAGATATCTCAACCTGTGAAACTGTGCAAGAATGTATCCTGCCAGACAAGATTTGGGCAGCCAGATGGGTTAGGAAGCTTGTGCTAGATTGAGGGACATATCCTTCATCTGACATGGTTTGGAACTAGTTGTCTTTGATGGTCCCATCCAGGGATATTCTGTATATTCTGTTTCTGATGTTGTTCACAGCAGAATGTGTATGGAGTTGATGCCATTACCCTTGTTCATGAATGAGTTCATTACAGACAGTGAAAGTAACCCTTCTTCACATCTCAGGCTTGACTGCACCTTTCTCTCAACAGGTACTCTGTTATTACCTTTTTCTCTAAGCTTTTGCAGAAAACCTTTATCCTGAGCCCTGTAAGAATCCATACCTGGAGGTTATTTGTACTTTGTGTGTGGCGTTGAACTGACTGATCTTTGCAGGCCCCTTTTGACATAAATCTTGCTTTGCCTTTAATCCAAATCAGGGAAATTAAAGATGTAGCTCAAGTCATTTCGCCAGCCATTCCAATGATGGTGCCAACATTTACACTCAGGTGAGGAATTTGTCTCTCCCCCATCATTCAGAACAGCGCTGCATGTAACCAGACAGAGATAATGTGCAGGGGACAAAGGAGAAAGGAGTGGTGCAGACTCTGGATTCAAGGTTTCTCACCTTTCCTAAAACAGAACTCCTCAGATAAGTTTACTTCTCTCAAACTGAGGCCTAAATCCTAGATGCTAGATGCTTGCCATCTGAAGGTGCTGTTGATCTGTAGACTGCATGTGTACTTTGCCATGGTTTTGGCCATCACAAGACAATGTAGATGGTGTAGATTTGTCTGTCCTTTTGTATCTACAGAGTTACTCAGTAATCTTTTTGATATTAACACCAGTCTGATTACTTCTCATGTAGGATCTAACCTAGGACAGAATTACATGGCTATTTGAGACATAGCTGGTACCACTGAAATCAAAGTAGCAGTCAATGCCAGAACAGACTCACTTTTTGAGGGCTTCCTAACAACGATGAATAAAATGCCACCCTTAGTGTAGTCCTAGAAATATCAGAGTACGTTCTACATTCATGTCTATTATTCTCAGTAATCTGAAATTCACCCCCTGGCACCCATATCAGTGTCTGTAAATCTGTCAGCATCTGTGCGTGTACAGACAAAGGTGAAGAACAGAAAAAAAAAAAGGAAAGTTTCCTTTCCACAGGAACCTGAAGCACACAAAGGAGGGAAAACACCTTGTCATTTCTCTACTCCATAACTTTTGATCCAAGCAGCTCTGCTTCACATATTAAGCATCTTTTCCTGATCTCTTGCAGAACAGGACTTTGCTGTAGGCAGACTCTCATTTGTTATGCACAGGAGAGAAAAGCCTTTACCAGATTTCTTATCAGTTCTTGACCCCCTTAAATTCTGCAGATTTAAAGTAATTCCAATTTGTGGGCAGCTTTGTTGCCCTTAAGCTGACAAACCGTGCACAGACTTTTAGTTTCAGGGAGGAATCAAAACAATGTTTTTATGTGCGTCGGTTCCTAAATGCCTACTATAAAAAGCAGGGAATAAAAATGAGAAACAACAAATGAAAACCACAAGGAGCTGTATTTGCTTTTCCACGACTGTGATTCTGGCATCCTGTCATTTCCTTCTGGTCTTTGTATCTATTTTGCTTATTATGGGAGTGGGACAGGAGGCAGAGATGGTGCACATCACAGGACCCAAACCTATAGGAAGGACATGGCTGGGAAATGTACCTAAATCCAGGAGACAGGAACCATTTTCCAGTTTCTAAACTTTAGAGGCTGCTTTTGAAAAGAAAGATTAAAATGCCTAAACTGGCTCTGCTTCACTTTACCCACAAGCAGAATGGAGGAAGAAATACTTCGAGCAGCTGAAGTTCTTAATCAGATTATATAAAAAAAACCCACAGTAGACTTATGTTTTGAACACCAAGATATTATTTATGAAGATAAAATCAAAAATTTCTTACATCTTCTTTTACCCATTTGTGTACTATGTGGTAAACTTGTCTGAATTATGACTTTTATTTATAGTATATCCATAAGAATGTGTGAGCAAGAGTTGTGAGTGATGGTCTTAACAAAACAGACTGGACTTCTTGAGTGTCCAGACCTCACACAGTGCAATAGAGAATGATGTAGATTAGATTTCAAATGAGGTGTTCCTCTCTTCAACCTTAAAAAGACAAACAAACACATAAAAACAGCATGCACAGGTACATCTGCTGTTATAACAGACTGCAGCAGCCTCAATGCAAAAAAGAACCTCTCTGTTTAGTGTTAATAGCAACTTCAGGTGTTCAATATAGAAGAAACAAATGTCTGACAATGTCAAGCCACATACATCAGAGCAATAACAAACACTGTTTTGCAGTGGTATTTTTAGTCTAAACCAGAATAGCTGAAAGTCAGCGCTGGCAGCAGAGCATTTTGTTGCAGAAGTGATTGATACAGCAGGGATTGTTGCTGTCTTTAATTAAAATTTATACTTCCATGTAGTTCACACATCTCCCATCAAATCTCTTTTGACATTGCTCTGTATTTATTAAGCATATAATATAAATAGCCAGTGAAATATATAGCTTGTTGTTGGTCTGACGAGTTAGGTTTGACCTTGACAGAAACAGAATTTAGTGCCAGCAAATTTCACAATTTTCCACCTCCGTTCATTTCATACAGAAGTTCATTTCATTTACGTTCTATTTTTTTATTATTTCAGTCATCCGTACAGTTTACTTCATTCTGATGCCTTCTATTTCTGTAGCACTCTCCATTTTCCCAGTATCTTTTTTCTATTTGATACATGCTCTGTTTCGAGGCTTGATTCACAGCAGGATATTTTACATTAATCTGAATTTGATCCCACTTCTACCTGCACCATTGACCTAGCATTTAAATTGTTCTTATTTTGCTACATCTGGCTACTCCCAATTTTTGAATATTCCACGTTTTCTTGAAACATGCAATTTTCAATATTGTAGTCACAAGCATTAATAAAAGTATCAAAAACCTGGTGACAGAATAGATCCTTCCCCAAATCAGAGACCCAGATCCGCTCTGAGCTGTTTTCAGATGTACGACATTTACCATGACAACCCTTAAATCATGTTGGAAAAGATGAATATGTAACAAGAAATATTGTTGGACAATTTATAACATTTAAGTCTTTTCCACTGTGCTTGGAAGAGAATCCAGAATCAAAAAGGAAAATCTTCTATTGAAATAGTGTGCTAAAAAAAAAATAATCTGAATGTCTAGCTCCAGGATGTCAAGATCCCATTATCCACCAAAGGCCATAGTTCTCATGATTTGTCTTTTCAGGAGTGTATGTTGGCTTCTAAGCCTGTTCTGGTGGTTGGTGACCCTGCCTGTGGCAGGGGCTTGAAACTTGATGATCTTTGAGGTCCTTTTTCAAGCCAGGCCATTCTATGATTCTGTGATTCTTTTCCTTGGAATATAACTTCTCCAGGACTACAGATCTTTACGAGTTGGGAGTTTGGGGAGGGAGCACTTCAGCCTGTTAAGAAAAGTGGGGGCAAAGCATTCCCTAGCAGACACTATTCTAAACCACAATATTTCCATTTCCTGGACACAGCAGGACTTTTTTGATCATTACATTTGTACTGCAATTTGTGCACAGGAAGCCAACACTCCCAGTCTTACCTGCTGCTCATTTGTAATTTATGAATTGGGAGCCCTGTGGCATATTTTGCTGGGCACATACTCATGCTGGGTATAGGATCCACAAGATTTTATTGCTCACAGGGTAAAGCTCAACTCGGTAGCAGTGCTGCATTGAATCTGTCTCATCACTTTTGTGACTCAGCTTGTATTCAGACACAAAGGACATACACACAAAATCCCACCTTTTAAAAACAGAACAGATATTTTTTCCCCACTTCTAAGACGTGTAGTGAGTCCCAATTAGCTGACTATAAAAAAACTCTCCTGTTGTTAGATGAAAGAGGCTGCATCAAAACACAGTATCATTGTGTCAAACGCTATTATGCAGCAGTCAGCTCACAGATCACTCGAAAATTCAGGATGCAATGTGCCAAAAGATTGTTAAAACACAGCTGTTCAGGGGCTTCTTGAATGCTGCAGCTAAGACCCTTCTTATTTTGGTATCAAATTGTACATCTTTAATTCGTCTCTGCTTCTATATATTCAGAGTTTAATATCTATTAAAGGTTCCAATGTTTTCCTTGAAAAACAATAAAAGATCCTTAAAATTATCTCTGTAACAAAAATACATGGGAAATGTGTCCATTGTCACTCTTCTTCTGAGATAATTGTCAAGAAATCTTGTAGATCTGGAGCCTCTGTACTGCCTGTCCTCACAAATTTTACCTTTCCAATTTATATAATGTGACTGCTGTTTGCTCATATTCACAAGGGAATACAAACAATGATCTGATGTGTGACATGATTACATAGCAGATCACATTTCAGTAACAGTTAAGACACTTTCCATGCTGTTTCTTTCATTTTTCTACATTTTTTAACAAGGCATAAGCTTGTCATGCTCCATAAATGCATATATATCCCCAAACACTGTTGTCTTAATTATAATTAAACCATCCTGGAATAATCTGCTTCGAAGATTTGGAAAGAAAAGGAGACTTCCAAATAATCCAGTTCCATTTTTGTTTGTCAGAATCTCTGTATTATATAACAACATTCAGAGATGTTTCATTCTCTGTTTTGAAGGTTGTTGTCCTTTGTTCCTCGTTTTTTTTAGAGGCTGTTACAAAACCCAGTTGCACTGAAAACTGAAAACCTTACAGGCATGCGTCCATATTCCATTTCCTCTTGTTTCATCCTGGCCCTCATTACCTTTTCTGACAAATTGCACTACCCTCTGCTTTCACCCAACCTGTTCCTGCTCAGCTTTCCTTTTGCAAGGCCAAACAAGCTGTGCTGTTACCTGCTGTCTTGCTCCTGGAGGGCTGCCCACTCCACTGCCCAACATGGACATCTCTGCTGTGGATTGTTCCTGCTTGACCTGCAACTTCAGGCACAGCAGAAAGTCCAAAGGATCAAGTCAATAACCCTGATTACAGAAAATTCATGGCAATAGTTGCTTTTTTTAAATGTGTTTGTGCTTGTAAGTGAGCTTATGTTTCATATCATTGAGGGAATTGTAAGTACAAGATCATACTCATAGCTAGGCTTAGCCTTCAGGATTGGGCCTGGATTGACAGTTGATGTATGACTACAAGGAACAATCATTAAAAAAAGAAAACATTTACAATTGTTGTTATTCCCATGAGATTGTTTGATGAAGTTATACCAAGTGCATTCTCAAGATGAAAAGTTTTCAATGAGGGAAAACACAGTAAATGATGACAAAACCAGAGATCTTCCACCTGTGTTTGTTTAAATCTTACTGTCAAGTACATGTGGCATTCTCAGATGAAGAGGAGGTCATTGCTACAGTGAGGCAATTGCAACTACAAAATCTTTTCTTCTTCTGGACACTGTATAATATCCATAACAATTCAAAGAGACGTGTTTACTTATTGCAAATAAAGTATTGGCAGGTGCTGAAAGGCTTTTCTTATTTTGGCATTTTATTTGTTTAGTTTATATGAAAGGATCTCTCTTTTAAGATAACGTTGAGAAAACAGTTTCATTTTGACCTTTAGAATTACACAGAAAATCTGGAAAATCATTTTCCAAAGCAACAAATGAAAAAAAAAAAAAAACCAGATCTAGTAATAATGCAGCACATAAAGTACTCAACAGTTGTATTTTTCCTCTCAAAACACTTGGGTCAGCACAAACAACACGTGGAGAGGATGTGGACTAAAGAATTCAGAGAAAAAGAGGGAGATGAAACTGAAACAGAAGAGCTCCCCATCTCTGCCAAGAGTTGAAACAATTGTTGGTGTATAGGGAACAAATTGTTATCATTTCAAGCCAGTATGTTAGGGCTTAGCTGACGGGTGGTAAAGAATTTACAGGACATGTAAAATGTAGGCAAATAGAAGTACAACCTACTTTTTTCTTTTTCTTTGTTTTTTTTCAATTCTCTTCTGGGGTCTCTGACACCCAGAAGCAATTAACATGCAACGAGTGGTTAAAAGTAGCTGTTAAGAAGTTGAATTTTGTTTATAACAGTTGTGGCCACAGAACTTGACAGCCCATCTGGGCAGAATTGGAATGCAGGTGGGAGCTGTGTATGGAATAATTACATTATTAACAGGTTGTGGCACTTTTCTCACCTAATGCTAGATCTTCCCATCTGAACTACGTGCTCAGGTGTCCCTTTGTAATTCAAGGAGAAGAGGCTTTTCCAGGAGTGCTTCAAGATGTCTTTACTCATTGCTTCAGGACGAATTAATTGCTCCCTATGCTTCACTATTGACTGCCTACTGACAATAATGGGAATCAAAACTGATTGATTTCATTCACATAATTGTTGTGTTGTTGGTTTTGGGTTTTTTTCCCCAACTGTTTGCTATTTATTTATTTATTACTTTACTCCTTCAAGTGAATTGCAATGATGATGGAAAAATGAGTTTTTGCACTCACTTAACTTCTGCAAGAGATGTTTGACAGTTGCTTGACTGTGGTTTCTTGTTCTATATCTGCAGCTTTCTGGGTCTTGAGATAATCTCCCATGTGCCACTTGAGCCTACAAAGGCTTTGGGAAGTAGAATGATAAGATATGAAGTGTACAGCATACTACAAATGATACTATTGTGCAGATTGCTTAGCAGTTTCTTTAAGGAGATGTTCCCATGTTACAGAACACTGCAAACTGCTTGAATTTATGATGCCATCAAACATTAGGCATGATGTCTGGTTTGGATTTTGGAGAGCTACAGACAGAAATTATATTCATGTAGAGACTAAAATGAAAGTTGTTCCCAGTATCACACCTCATGGACATTACTGCTCTTTGAATAAAGCCTTTTTGTTGCTAAAGCATTCATCAAACTTCTAACCCACAAATTACCTGTGTAAATATTCGCTACATTACTGATAGATTGGATGACCCATATGTAATAAAAGTGAATAGAGATTTATTGATAGGAATGAAAAACATGTTAGAAAGAAAAATGAGCAACAGTCAACTGTTAATGGGTGTAGCATTTTGAAAAGAGAAAAGTAAACGTAGGAAGTATTTTGCAAAGAGAAAACTCATCTGTCAAAACGAAGCTGTGCGATGTCTTGACACAAATTTGAACGTAATTACTCTTCTAAAGTTTAAATGCACACATACTCGAGAGTGATAAAAAAATAAACACAGTTCTGAGTAAATAAAATGAATAGTCATAAACACAGGAAAACACGTCTATATAACAAAAAAAAATAATAAAGCTTTTTGCTTCAATGAAATATAGAGCACATAAATTTAATGCTACAGTAAGAGATGAAAGAAAGATGAAAGCACTTCTGGACATCTGTAGAAAGGAATAATAAATGCTGAATAAATGCAAGGCGATTGTAATATTTGATGACAGTGTGATAATGAAAGGAAGATCAGTGAGCAGGAAAATGATAGAAACATTAAGATTTAAAAAGACCTCTGAGATAATCCAGTCCAACAGTTCACCTACCACCAATGTTGCCCAGTGAGCCGTGTTCCAAAAGAAAACATGTATCTATGTAAAAGCTAGTTCTGTCATATCAGAATCAAAGGTTGAGAAGCAGGAAGAAACTTGGTGTAAAAGTCATAGTATAACTATTTTGCACACATCAGGCATAAATTTGTTGGTGTTTTGCACAATGAGAAAATTCATCCAAAAGAATCTGTATTTCTTTTTTTGTGCCCAGAATCTCAGAGGCGTCTTGATCCTCATGTCCTTGCCTTCTCCTTTCTCCTCTTTTTTAAATTCCCTTGGATGTAATGCAGACTCCTTGGTTCAATTTGTGATTAACTCAAGTCTTTTTTTCAAAAAGTTCTGACACACAGTTAAAAAAAAATGCATTCCAAAAGGTAATTTGTTCAGAAGTTGATGTGTGCCAAACATATCTCTCAGTCATCAATGACTCTGCTGTTGGTTGTCTTTGTCATGGAAACAGCTGGCAAGAAATTTACTTGGGAGAGAAATCATAGACTTATTAATTAAGTATCAAATATTTTCTGAGAGCTAAAGTAGCATTTAATTAGCTCTTCCAGTGTGTTGCAGGAAAAAAATCTTGTTGTGTTTTCTACTAGTCTTCCTTCTTATAAATTGGGGATGCAGCAGAAGCCTCACTCATGATAAATCAAAGGTCTTGGAGCCTCACTGTAGCAATACAAAGCACCTTCAGCTCAGCTGAAGCCCTGCTAACAAGGCTGCATTCCTTCAGGACCAGAGCTTAATCAGGTAAAAGTAATTTCTCCTACCAGTATTTTTTACCCAAGAACCACCAAAACTGTAACAGGATAGCTTATTTTTCAGACTTTTTCTTCTTAAATGAGCTGTGAAGTTTTGTTATGAAAACAAACATGTATTCCCATTTTTAGAGTGATGGTTTATCACTGAAAAGAAAACCAACTATTTTCCATGGTTTGATTTCAATAAAGCATTTTCAGCAAGCTCAGCTACTTGATATCTCCTTTCCATAATGTCATTAAGTGTAACTTGCACAAAGAAGGGAAGGGCATGATCCAAAGTAATGATGTTTAGTGCTAAGAGGACCTCATTTCCTTACAATATGATTTGTCTCTATTACATCACCTGTGTGCTTGAATGGGAGAAGAAATATGAGCGTAACACTAAGTATGTGAGCTTTGTCATCCTGTGGACTGACAAATGAAAACATGCTGATACAGTGTATGGATGTCATTTTGGTGAGCAAAATGTTATGGGGAGCGAATGTGGTAGATTTACTTCACAGAGGCAACTCACCTTGTGTCTTCTGCTTGAAACATAAGTAGGTTTTTCCAAGTACCTATAATACAGTACAGGAGTAATACCATGGAAAGTGGAACTCTTTTCATTGGCATCACTTCTTTCTTTTTCTTTTTTTTTCTGGAAGGCTTGGAAATTTTTCTCCTAATTTACATATACAGAATCCCTCTTCTACATTTCCTACTGCTAATCTGAATCTTGTTTGATGACTATGGTTTAGAGATGGAACAAACAAGAAGAATATGAAAAAAAGAACACACAAAGATCGCTCATACTGAAGTGATATGTTTGTTAAAAACAAGAAGGGAAATCCAGGAGTACAAATGAGATGGAGTAACCACACTGTTGTGACCAGCAGGTGAGGACACATAGGCACACTTAAAAGCACTCCCATGGTCTTATGTAAAGGGATTGTCTGGAAACACTGTCTCCCTAGTTATTCTGTTTCTTCATTACTCAATTAAAAGAATAAAAATCAAACCACAGTGAAGGAAAATACTGAAAATATCATATTGATAGTGAGGGTTGGAATATGATATTCTAGGGACAAGATGATCTCTAAGGTCCCTTCCAACTCAAGCTTTTCTATGATCCTATAATATGATAATTTGGACTCCCATTTTGCCACAGAACCTCTTCAGACATAAATTTAGAACTCATGAACTACTTGGCATCAGGAATCTACTAACTTTTAATATGGGTTGGATGTAAAGTACCTTTTCTTCACCAACATGAAAAACCCTACATTTGAGATCAGGTGAAAAGCATCTGCAAAAAAAACAGTCAACATGGAGGCAGTGATGCAAAGAAAGCCCACACTCATGCACAATATAACTGTCTATCTATCCATTTATTACATAATCTGTACTTGAACTTTGAATTTCATTACCTTGCTCCAAAATCCCTCATCTCTTATTATATCTGTATTACTATAGTAGTAGTAGTATTACTGGTTTTCCTATTGTATTATTATTAGCTGTATTACTATTATTATCATTGCTATATTGCTAATATGTGCAAATTCTTCTCCGATACACTTGGAGAAGCTCTTTAATTTAGAGGACTTCTGACCGTTCTTCCACTCAAAGAAATCTGGCAGTAGCAAGCAGTTCACTTCAGGTCCCATGGAACTATCACTGTTTTGGATTCTTGGAGAGTTTCCAGTTACCCTCCTTTATCAGTAGCTTTTCTTATAGAATGCAAATAACTGCCTATTTGTCAGCTGTGGTATATAAACATTGCATTATATATTGATACATGTCTTCATGCCAATTAAAGGAGTAGTAAAAGGATGTCCTTACAGGAATTACAAATAACTCTCTTTATGGACACTGAGAACCTCAGGAGTATTTTAAGTCTGAAACAGAGATGAGGTGAATCTTGGTATCTTCAGCTGGAGTTTGTTTTGAGCTTTGTCACTGTACTTAAAACTGGATATTGAAAATCTAAGGGATCTGAAATACTTGCACATAAAATGCTTAGATTTTTCCCTAGTGCCTGCTGGATGAAACAAAGAAGCTTCAGTAATGTGTTGTCACTGTGACTTAGCTTTGGGGAACTGAATTGGCAACTGCTGACATAATACATCTTCTCATTTCTTCCATTGACACAAACTAAATTAATAAATTTAACCCCACAGAGAATGAGATTCTTTTTGAGTTTCATAGCCATCACTGAAGACTAAAACTGGCCTTGGTTTTGATCAGTGCTTTTATGTATTTATTGTCTGGCAAATTTTTGAATGACCTTTAGTTTTCTACTATACTTTCTCCGTTTTCCTGATGGATCTATATGGGAAAACAATAAAAAATCATTAAAAAAGAGACAATAACATTGTGGACCTTTCCTTGGATGTCATGCAATACCTGAGTGACAAGGGAGAGTAGAGCTGAAATAAGTGCACTCCTTCCACTATACTGTGGAAAATTATTTATCACTGATCTCCCTGATGGAGTTAAAGGAGGCCTGGACAGAATCAGAGGCATCAAACATCCATCATGTTAAATCTATTTTCTAATAACTGAGAACATATACAACAGAACTTTGTGAAGACAACTGAGAGTTTGAGGAGATAACTCAATGGGTTTACTGGTCCAAATGCCAAGCTGCAAACCTTTGGTAAAGTTCTGTCTTCGTTCTTAGTACCTACTCCATATGTAGGTCTTTGAAATGCCTTTGTAGCTCAAGTTCTTGTAGCAGTCTTCTGAACTGCAAATGAGACCATTATAGACCTTGTTTCCCTTTTTTCTTCTTTCTCTTACCCCAGGAAGCTGCAGTGTTACACTCTTCTCAACTGAAGGAAATAGAAAAACTTGATATTTTCTCCGCAGTGAATGACACAAGCAAATTAAACCAAAGTTAAGGGT
Source organism: Centrocercus urophasianus (assembly GCF_019232065.1). Lineage (NCBI taxonomy): Eukaryota > Metazoa > Chordata > Aves > Galliformes > Phasianidae > Centrocercus > Centrocercus urophasianus. The sequence goes on from NW_024884711.1 coordinate 46,522,417, forward strand.
GGAATTCAACCAGAAATCTACCCTGGATAGGTAAAGACCCTTCAGACATTTGTGTGAGCTGATACTTAAGCTAAGCAGTCATTCTGGATTTCCTAGATGTGATGCTAAAGAAGTACTGTCTGGAAGCTAATTGTCTACCCAGGCAATGGTCCTGTGGCAAGATCTATGGGACTTCAATTATGAGTGATCTCTGGGTATGAAAGTTCTTTATTTACAATTGTATTGTACCAGGATATCACAATTGCAGCTATTCTCACTCAGTATACTTAAGCCATTAATTTTCTGGGTGTTTCAGGCAATGCCCATAGTTATCTATACAGATGAGATGATGGATTAGATTGAGGCATAGGCTAGAACTGAAACTAGAACTGAAGGCCATCCATCTTTACCACCACCTGTTTAACTGATGGTTAAAGGAGCTCCCCATAGGGGAGTCTTGAACAGTTTGGCAGAGTCACCCTGTGCACAGCCTGCTCAACCCAGTAAACGTTGTATGCTTAAATATGCTGATTAGCATATTGGGTACACTAACTCACTGACTTCCAGACATTTCCTGCTGCAGAAGTGGTAGATTTGTACACAGATACATGTAAAGAGCTAATACAAACTTTCCAGCAGGCACAGAAATAGTCGTGTAGGACAGTCTTTATAAGTATATAAAGAGAATTTTGAAGTGTTTTGAATGTAATTAAGGTTACCGATAGAGATGGACTGTAGATGAGATGAAATGTTCTCATAGGGCCAGAGGCCGTCCTCATTACAAGTGAGGAGAACAGAAGTTTAGGAAAACACATCAGATCCAACCAAAGACAGCACTGTAAGGTCTCTTACAAATGAGTCTATTGTGACAACAGGGCAGAAATCGTTAGTCCAGTTTGAGTGAGTTGATTTCACTGTGAGTACTGCACAATGGCAATATCCTAATTAATCAGTTTTCCTTTCTGATAGACATTAGTTCTGTGAACATCTGTATAAAGCATCTATTTCAGAGAGTTTCATTTCAGACTCCACTGACTGTAATGGCTATATCTCTGTTGACCACAAAGGGAAAGGCAAATAGAAGTGCCACTACTACACACCAAGAAGGAGTACTACCCACATATGGCAAGATTAATTCCATCCATAGGGAAGCATTAATAATTACCATGTGAAGAAGTGGCAAAAGAACCAACAGAACTGGCCATATGGGCCCCAAGCCATAAGTTCTCCGTTATCATTTGAGCATACTACATTTAATTTTCACTGTTTGGTTATCAAAGCTATATTAGATGAGCGTTCCTTACACCACAGCATATAAAACATGTCTTAACATGGCCTCGAGGAGTACTGTTAGCATTAATATGCAAGCTAAAAAATCAAAATCACACTGCATTCAGCAGTATTTGAAACAGAATTATCTTCACACAGCCACTGTAGTGGTGCTTGGTGTTAGCAGCCGTGTTGATTAATTGATATTACTAAATGAAAAGATAGTAGCCTATAGTTTTTCAGACATATAAAATTCTGTATTCGTATTTTTAAGCTCACTGTATCTTTTTTTCAGCTATGCATTTGAATGAAGTAGGATTAAATCAATTTATAAAAACAACATACAGTTATATCTTCACTTCTGAAGGTCCTCATTCTGTGTACCTAAAATATACTGTTATTAGTATATATCAAGCTTCATCTGGTGATGCAAATCTTTGTCAGAGTTTCTCTGTGCTATTTCCAATGACATACAGCAACGGTATGTGAACATAAATACATTTCATAGCATCCTAGTTCTGACAAAATTGTTTTGCTTCTCCAGGCTATATAAATACCTGATGAAGGAAGAGTTCTACGTGCTTGGAAAATTATCTCTGAACTCTGTGGAGAAATATGCCTACAGCCATGTTTCTTAAACGTATAAGATTGCCCATCTCCAGCTTTCTGCTCAGCCTATGCGTGGAATCACTAATGATCTGTCTCCAAATCAATCAAATCTTGGCAAGGATTTGTTTCAAAATTGATTTAAAATTAAACCAGCATAGAATCATAGAACATCTTGAGTTGAAAGAGACCCAGAAAGTTCATGGAGCCTGATCCCTGGATCCACATAGGATGACCTGAAAATCAGACCATAGCGCAGCTAAGAGCATAAAGTTCCTTGAATGTATTATTGAGCAATTATGGGTGCTTTTTTTTTGAAGTTTCAGGAACTTGATTCAGCAAAGAAGCATTCATGAAAGTATTCCCATAATAGGCTGCAATATTTGCATCATTTTATTTCTTATTCTTTTAGTGGCATATCCTCTGATAATGGCAAAGTACGCAAAGAGCTAAGGACTTTCAGTTTGATAAAGTTTCTACAGGACTGTGCTTCAGCATGGAGCTTAGTGATAAAGCTGAGATTGGAAAGGAGATGCAGACTTGAAATAGGAAACCACATCAGGAAGGAACCATCATGCTGTAGGGAAACCATCTGACTGGTAGTGTGAAGCGTCTACTGAAGTCAAGGATCTCAAGACATCCCCAGTTCACTTCCTTGCTGCAAACCCTTGCCACAAACACTGGGCTAGGCTTTGCATTACTAAGACCTGCCTCTCCCTTCATCTCTGTTTTTCCTCTTTTTCTGGGGGGAGGGGGGCTATTGCAAAGCAAAGTTTGCAATCTTGGAAATGAGAAACCACATGAAATGCCACAGTGAAGCTGAGCATAGTACAACAGGCTTAAGCTTTCGTGATGAAATCAAAAGGTTTCCTCAGGGCTCAAGAATTATTCTTCTCCTAGAACCTTCACTTTCTGAAATAATGAAATGATGAGAAATAGTAACTTTCTGATAGGAGAAAAACTCTAAGACTTTCATCTTTTGCTGCTGTGGAGGCTGGCTTGGTAAGTGTAAGATGTAACAAAAAAACTCAAGCGCTAACAAGGGAGTATTAAGCACAAGATTCCCATGATTTATTTACAAAAGCTCCCAAAAAATCATTGCTCTTTACATTCAGTACATTTTCAGTGGCTGTAACTGAAGAATGGACATGGCTGCTAACGAAGCTATGTTACTGAAGCTGATATGGCACTTCCTGTGACTTGGTGATTTATGAGCAGCTTGCACACAGATAATCTTCAAACTGATTCCTGCCTCTCCTTGGATCTCCTTCTCCACCTGGCCTTGGCTGCTATGATTTAGAATTGCTGAACCATAGCTAAAAGTGAGATTTTTTTCTGCTGTAGTTGTATGATAATACAATAGGAAAATAGGAGCAGCAATAAAACCCAGTCCTGAGAAACTTGTCAGTCAAAAATGTCAAAATGTTCAGTTTGATGAATAGGGTTTGAGTATATAAAACAAAGTATGGATAATGCAACATTTATAACCTTCTGCTTTTAGCTTTGATGCTCTCAAAGAAAGTCAAGCTTGCTTTCTCCTGGAGTGTCTCTTAGGTTGTTTCAAGTAAGAAGAGGACAAACACTGCAACTACTATATAAGGGAGGTAGTGGTTTGCTCAAGGCCATGAACAAAAGATTAGGTATTGGCCTCTACAGAGCTGTAAGTTCAATTATTTTAAAGACTTTATGGTCAGAAATGTGTTTTAGTGCCCCAATTTCATCTGAATCCCTATACGGAAGTTCTTTTCACTTGTCTGTACCTGTAGGTCCCCAATCTCACAGAATTTATTATGTGTACCATATCAGATATAAAGTTATCAAATACTGTAGGAGTATGATCCTTCTTTTCATTGTGAGATCTATTATATCATTGTATATCTGTTATACAATTCTGTTGGCCATTAATTAATCCATTGTTCCATTAATTGATTAAGTGATCTATTGATGCACGCATGGAATCCCTCACATGAATCTTTGCATTTCTTTATAGGGGTTTCTCATGCAGATTTGGCTTTTATCAGATCTTGGACTTTCACTTTCTGATGTATTTTTAAGGAGTGTTGATTCCTTTGGGAATATTCATTTTTGGCCAATAGAAAACAAGAAGCTTATTTCAACTTTCACTCTGCTATATCAGCACTACAGCAGACCATTACAAAAGGATGAGTCTTAATAGCATCCCAAAAACATGCAAGCTCAAATCACATCACTTCTCAGTGCTGCCAGAGTTACAAGAAGGCCTGGGATGAAGGACATAATGCAATAAACATGGATATGTTTACCTTGGCAAATTGGATTTACTCAACGAGATTGGGAGAGTACTCTTAGAGTAGCACAGTGGTCAGAATGGATTTATAAGATTAGTGCTGCAGAATGAGCCCTATTGTGCTGGTAACACACATCCTACATTCTCCTCCTGTATCTTGTGCAGGTTTTTATGTCTGAACAAGAAGTGGTGAAACAGGAGACATAGGTTTGTACATTCTGGACAAATAACTAAGGTCTCAGACAGCTTATACAAACACTGTGAATTTGTTTTAAGAAGCTGCTAGTCTGCCCCTCCAATACCTGCTTTCACAACTGAGTAATGAATTTCAGGTATTTTTTTTACCATGGACAATAGTAAAAAAAACCCCTTAGAAAGAAGAAAATAGTCTTTTTCTCTCTCTAAACTTTTTAGTCTTAGTGTCATCCAGTCCATAGTGGATGACCATCTAGTCTACAGTGGTTCAGGATATAGATCAAAATATCAAAAGTGGGAAGATCATGCAGTGCTACATTCCTAGAGTTTTCCTCTAGCCACCAGCAACTTCTGACCTAGAATTACAGGAAGTAACTCCGTGTTGACTAGACTTTGCATGCAATTGTCCCATCACATTCTGACTCCATATAAAAATCTATTGTCTGTTACATCTCGTGGAAAGGATTCTGGCAGCTGTATTTGAAAGTTTTGAATGTTCTTGGACACATAGCCCTGATATATCCAAACACCTTTGAGCGTTTGATTTTTGGTTCCTAACACCCTAGTGATCAAAAGTGTCATCACAATCTGTAGTGGGAAACCAAAACTTGGTCCTTCCTATCCAAATCTCTTATTTTCCCACTTTCTTTAGCTTTAGATTTCAAGCTCGTTAGCTTGAGTTTTCAAGCTCGTTAGCTTGAGACATTGTATTCAAGAGTGCTTAGCACTCGACATGGACAGTAATTACTGCTGGCCTTGTGTTTAGCCTGTAAATCATTACCATTGCAAAGAAGGTAGCTAGTGTCTCCTGTGCCCAAATAACTCACTGTATACTCAGTGTCAAGCAAGTAGATGTATTGGAGGGCATAGCTAGCCCACACGTAGAAATAATTGCTTGAAGATGCACCACAAGTGTGTGTACACTGTTTTCATGTATTTCAAACAACAGTCTTGTTGATTCTGCCACCTCGAGTGGTTTCAATGAACCCAATTTGCTTTGCGCTATACTTCCTTCATAGCTCATCCACGACCAGTCACTGGATGTCTGCTGAAAGATGCCAACATTCAGATACGAGAAGAGAGAACCTGAAGAGTTTCTGTCAGCTGCTTACCCTGACTGCAAAATTTTGTTTTGCTGGGCAAAAAAGTTGTAGGGGAGCAAGTGGATGAAGAACTCACGAGTCACTGGGCCAGCACCAAGCTCAGCAGAAAGAAGACAATGGCTCCTTTGTGACCATAATGTCTCCATTTATCATGCAAACGATTAGAGAATGCTACTGCAAAGTAAACTCAACCTGCAGAGTTGTTTTTTCGGTATGGCAAGCTAAGGTTCAGCCTATCATCCTCAGAAAGTCGCATTTCTATATATTGTATCACAGAATTATAGAATCACCGAAGTTGAAAAGACCTCAAGGATCACCCAGTCCAACCGTCCACAATATTTCCCCATAAACAATGTCTGTAGTACATCATCTACACATTGCTTGACCACCCCCAAGGGATGGTGACTCCACCACCTCCTTGGGCAGCTCATTCCAACGCCTGACCAAACAGATTGTGTAAGAGCATAGGTAGTTTACAACACTAGGAAGTTTTATGTATTTTTTTAGCTGTTAAAAAAAAAAAAAAAAGAGAGAGAAGAAAAGAAGAAAAAAAAAAGATTTTATGTAGGATCTGTGAGTCTTACTCCTAGAAAACCATCAGTCATCCATGGAGCTCTCACTGTTACAGATAAGCAATCCTTTTATATCAGTGGAGGTCAGCGAGCTTTTTCCAGGTCCTTCTCAGTCTCAACGAGTTAATCAGAGGCCAGTAGTTGACATTCACCCTCTTTAGGAGCTGAAAAGATGAGCTGAAAAACTGAAAAAGAGTATTTATGTGAGAATTTCCTACTGGCTGGATTGGATTATAGGGAATTATATTAAGTCAGATAAACATTTCTTTTTGGAGATTGCCTATTATTAGACTTGGTTTCTACATCTCAGTTCAGCAGTGTATAACTGCATTATTCGACTTATGGCAATATAAATACTTTCAAGGAATACATGCATGTGGGAAAATTACTTTTGAAACACAGGGAATAAACCACATTTACTGTGCATAAGCTTGAAAGTGTTTCCTCTAGATCAACTTGTAAATGCCAGTGATCCTTTACAGCTAAAAATGTAATAACAACGTGGCTCTCATCAAGATTCCCAATCCCTAGTTCCCATATGGTTTATGGATTTATTGCCTCTTGTTTTCTGCAGCATCTGAAATTTGCTGTGTCGTGCAAGAAAATTCTCATCTGGAAGTTTGCCATTTCCTTCTTCCTCCCTTGCTAAGGTGTAAATCAATGCAAAGCAACACTATCCATCATAAAGAGGTGGATTTGAGAAGATGATTGAGAAGTGCTGCCCTGGACTCCCAGTTGCTTACATTTGTTGAAACAACTTGCATTTACAATTGTGTTATAGAAGGAAATGGTACACATCATTTCAAAGCTGCAGATCACAACGGGGTTTAGTCCATACAAGAATATCCTCTAATGTTAATTTTCATTCTGGCTTTACGAGAGCCTATTTAGCCTTTGGCAGAACTAATTGAAAAAAGGAAATTCATTTTGGAGCAATCACACCAGGGTTGTATAGATGGAAGCATTTTAATGACAGTTTTCGTAATAATTATGAAATGACCTTTCATTACTTATTGAAGCACAAAATTTATGAGTGTTTTCCCAAGAAATAAGTACCAGGTGGCATAAAAGGGTATAGGAATATATCGAAGCCTCATTTGCATTTCTGTGTCTTAGTATTTGTAGGCCCCAAGTTTAATATTCTGGTCCAGCTTGAAGTTGCCTTCTGCTCGCTATTGGATGCAACACGTTACAGTGGGCCACTCCAAAAGCTGTACAATTGCCCCTAACTACCAACAATTACCTGCCAACAAGCTGCTAAGTCTGGTAGCTCATAGCAGTGCATCTGCTTCATCTTCCTCCCCCAGGTCCAACCAGGAGCAACGCTAAGCTCATAATGCCGATTTGCACATATATAAGAAGTGCACAACATCCTCAGAGAAAGCAAACACAGCACAGACAAGCTCAGCACCAATGACCTCATCTTGTTCCCCTCTGTACCAACGACCTGCAGCTTACATGCAATTTTTTAATTCCTCTTTATTCCTATTTGTTGTTTATTCCTCTTCCAGTCACTTCAATCCCTTCCTTTCCCTGCCTGTGGTCTCTCTAAACATTTCATAATATGTTTTTCACCTTTCCGAGATGCTATTCCCATGCATCCCGTAATGATTAAACCTTAATTCCAACCCAAATGGGAAACACTGAACCCTAACCCAAAAGGGTAACCCTTAAATCTTGACCTTAACCCAGATGGTTAACCCTTAACCCTCAGCACAAATGGGCAACGCTTAACTCTATCAGAAAAGGGTGACCCAGAACATTAATTCCCCTCAGTAGGTTGGATGATTCATGGACCCTCTCCCACTGATTCATCTCAATCCTTGTCCGTGGATTCAGGTTTCTCCTGGAACATCCCTGGAAGCAGCCAGGCTTGTTTCTGTGTCCAATTATTGGAGTTCTTCCAATTGCTCTTATTCCTCTGCCTTTGTGCACGTGAGCATTGCAACACAACCAAACCACCACCGACTTTGCAGCAAATCCTTCAGCTATCAGCAGGTGATTCTATCACACTGAAAAGACTCCTTAGCCACTGCCATGGCACAGCATGACTGAGACACTGTACCCACAGGTGGAGAAAGTTCTACCTTAGAAGCAGCACAAATCAAGTCCTAAATCTATCTGCCTCAGATCAAGGAGAGATGTAAGCTTTCATATTTTCCATTCTTAATAATTTCTGCTGGCCATTAAGATATAAGCACATATGTTAATCTAAGAGCACTTTAAGATAAAGCAGGCAGAAATTACATTTCGGGCAGTCTCAATTCTGAAAGATGTATTTTAGATGTGCTTTATGGATTGTCTTTGCATTTGAAGGAGAGGAATGTGCAACTTTCCAGTCTCCTTTGCAGATATCAGAGTGGCTCAGGCAGAGGGAGGTTCGTCTGGAAGAAAGGGATGCATGAGAATCAGACAAAGAGTCTGATGGCTGTAAGTAGGTAGGCTGCTCCAAAAGTACTGCCTCCTATTTGTTTCCATGGAAACTACAACAGATACAAAGAGCACAATTGCTCTTGATTGAACAAAGTTTCAGCTACAAAATACAGTTTTTCAACACAGCCATCACCATGAACTATCTATTTTAACCAGTGATGAACAAGAGCCTGTGTGTCACACTTACAACTCTGCACCAGCAGAGGTGATCCACTGTTGCTGTCAGCACTGCTGAAGCACACCACCCACCCCTTATTGTGCCCACATCCACTGTTTGATCTCCATAAATACTCACAAGCATTGATGAATGTCAGTGGTTACAATTATGTCTGCATGGAGGAATCCTATCTTTGCTCCATATGCACTTCCAAGTCAGACACCATTCTGTCAGACTGCCCCTCTGCTGCCATCTGTCACTTGGCAACAAAGCGTAATGGAATATTGGTGGGAAGCTTCAGTCTCTACTGCCATACCACCAACATCCACCTCTGATGTTGTAGGCCAACATAATAAAATAGGAGGCGTGACTTTTGGAGCAGCACTCGTACTTCCAGTGTGAGAAGTAGAGTTTCTTTTGGCTTACTACCTTGGTTTCTCTTGCTTCTCTCCAGCTACTCCTTTAATTTTCTGATAATTGTTAGAAAAGTGACAATCTCCAATGGCATTTATGAAATACCATGGCCTGAAAACAACTGTTGGTATTTTCCCCGGTCCACGCAAGTAGGACAAGGAATGGCTTGGGTTGGAAGGGACCTCAAGAACCATGAAGCTCTGACCCCCTGCCACAGGCAGGGCCACCAACCTCCACATTTAATACCAGACCAGGCTGCCTAGGTCCCCGTCCAACCTGGCCTTGAACACCTCCAGGGATGGGGCAATACTGAAGAACAAAGACCAAACACATTTCTTGTGTTGCTCTTGTTGAACCTACATGCTTATTGTCCTCACAACACATTTTCATTTAATCAGGTATCTCTGTTGTCTGAGAGTGGGTGCCCAAAGTGGGAGCCTTGAGCATGAAAAGAGAAGATGAAACACGCTGCTTGAATTACTCAGGTTGATGGCATTATTTTTTGATAAATTGCTGTTGATTGGGGAAAGTACAAGAAGTCTGAATAAGAGCAATTGTAGCATATAAATATGCAGAAATATTGCAGAGCCCTGCAGTGCCGCAAGCACATAATAAATAGCTTGCAGTCATTTTTATCTTGAAGAAATATAGAATTAATTCATGATGATATATTTCTCTGAGTAGAATAATTGGCATGAAAGTAGGTTACATTGATTACTGCATGTTAAAATGATTAATTAAAAGTTTTATAGGTTTTCAGTCTCATTTTGTGTGGCAATACCATAAATCAGGCATTAACACTGATGGATGGGCACTGGTTTAAATTGAATTGAATGAATGAAGGAGGACTAGAGGAAAAGTAATCATGTCCTGAACTGATACAGATCTGAATCCTATTTATTGGACTAAGATGATCAGAGAGCTGGGGCACCTCTCCTACGAAGAAAGGTTAAGGAGACTGGGCTTGTTTAGCATGAAGAGAAGAGAAGGCCCTGGGGAGACCTCATTGTGGCCTTCCAATATTTGAAGGGAGCGTATAAACAGGAGGGGAACGGCTGTTTGTGAGGGTGGATGGTGACAGGAAAAGGGGGAATGGTTTTAAATTCAGACAGGGGAGGTTTAGGTTGGATATAAGGAGGAAGTTTTTCACCCAGAGGGTGGTGAGGCACTGGCACAGGTTGCCCAAGGAGGCTGTGGATGCCCCATCCCTACAGGCATTCAAGGCCAGGCTGGATGTGGCTCTGGGCAGCCTGGGCTGCTGGTTGGCGACCCTGAACATAGCAGGGGGTTGGAACTGGATGAACGTTGTGGTCCTTTGCAACCCAGGCCATTCTATAGTTCTATGATTCTATGACTGATGATTCTGTACTGATTTCCAGCAGAAGGAACTGAAATCCAACTTTGGAAATAAGTCCATAAGTGGTGTCTCAGGAAATAACTATATTCTAGTAATTCTTGTATCAAGATGGAGGTTGGTGCCTTTTTGCGTGTAACTAGCAATTGGACGTGATGGCCTTAAGTTGCACCAGGGAGGTTCAAGTTGGATATCAGGAAGAATTTATTCTCTGAAAGAGCAATGAGGCAGTGGAGCAGGCTGCCCAGGGAGGTGGTGCAGTCATTGTCCCTGGTGGGACAATATGGATGTTGCACTGAGTGACATGGTCTAGAGCTGTTGCAGGTATGGGTTGATGACTGGACTAGTTGACCTTATCAGTCTTTCCAACTGGAATGATTCTATGATTCAATCTAGAGCTGCAATTTGATTGCTAATCATTCAGATTAAAAAATAATAATAATAATAATAATAAAAAGGATAAGAAATTAGGTCATCTTTGTGCAAAATTAAGCACTTGACTAGGATGAGATCATTGGACCTGAATTCTTTTGAATTAGTCACCTCAGCCTGTGCTCTGCATGACATCAAATTAAACTTGCTGGACAATCTATAGCATTTCTATACAATACACTGAAATCATGGGATCAAGAGTTAAAATTTTAATTCAAACAGTTTTAATCAGACTGGGCTGCTGAGGTCATCAATAAAGAAAGTAATACTCCAGTGGTAATAATTCATGCTGCACATTGAAGTACCAACAAGCTATTTTAAAATAGCATTTCACGGGGGAAAAAATATGGAAATGGCAATGACTAAAACAGCTTTATATAGATCACAGGATCTGATAGTATCAGTCTGTTGGGTTTGTGAGCATTTTTACTTTCTGTCAATCCTAGTTCATAGGCAAAGGGAAGAGGAATAAATACTTCAGGAAAAATTAAAGTGATTATATGTAATGTGTAAGAGAAAGTAGAGTGCCTGCTACTTTTCTGGTCCCAGAAATTTTTTTCAAGCTAGGTTATGTGTGTGAGGATTTCTGGATCAGGTTGGTATGGAAAGAAGGGGGAACAATAAAAACAGATCTGGGAAGGCAAAAATTGAGACAGTGACAAGAAAGAAATCCATCTCATAGATTGGTATGATGTTGAACTACATCAATTTTGGGAGGCGTTGTGGTGAGGACCTGAATCTATATTCTATATTGGAGTCTAGTCCATATTGAGGCATTCCAAACAGGAGCATCATGAATGGGACAGTTGGAGAGGGATCTTATCTTTAGCTATAGCGAAACCTGCCAGTACAACTGCTGAAGGAAAGGAAAAGCCAATTTGGTTGTTAGCTCACTGTTTACTAAGTTAGAGGGAGTTCTGCAGCAGGAAGCCTGGCATTGGCCCAAGAATTAATATAATCCCTCCAAGTCCTTGCAATGGTGACATGTCTATAAAGCAGGCTCAAGCCAGCGGTGAAAGGGATTGTATTGTGTAAGAGCTCTGCAAGCTTTAAATTCATTACATAGCTTCATTCTCACATCTCCTGATTGAAGGTGTTTCATTGTTAGGAAAATGATGCTGTCTTTCATCTGACAGCACTGACCAGCAATTGTCTTTAATGCCAGGCAATTTCCAAATTTGTTTTATCATAGGGTGCGTGGAGATATCAAGAAGTAGCTTATTTCTAGTGGATTTATTTTCCTCTCCAAACTGATTATACAGCAGACTGGGAATGCCTCATTTGATACACTAAAAGCATGTGGCCAAAGGAGCCAAGAGTCCTGAAATCCTCACTAATGTGTTTTGAGCCACTTTTACCCAAATGGGCAAATGCATTGAATATTCACACAGCAAACCTTCAATTCCAAAGAAAAATGACCACCAGTTGAGATTTCCAGGTATGGGATGCACTACTGCTGGAGATGCAGTGACTTTGAGTCTCTCAGCCATTTGGTTGTGTTGGGGTTGGGAAAGCTGAGTCTCCTTGGGCTATCTGATGACATCTTATTTCCTCTTTAATGTAGGTGTTAAAGGAATGGTTAGGATTTTAAATCAGCTGCCTGCAAATCTTAGAATCATTAAGGTTGGAAAGTTCCACTAATATGTTCTAGCCCAATCATCAACCCATCCCCACCATGCCCACTAGCCTTGTCCCCAAGTGCCACATCTACTCTTTTCTTGAAAATCTCCAGGGATGGTGACACACATTACTTGGGGAGCCAGTGCCAAAAGCATTACCACACTTCCTGAGTAGAAATTTTTCCTAATTTCCAATCTGAAGGTGAGCATAAGAAGATAAATGCATAGATCTAGCCTCCGTTGATCCAGTACACGTATAAATGCAGCACGTAAAAATAACTCACTATGGAAGAAGACCTTCTGTTAAGCAAACATCCCACATATGCCTGAAGCCTGATTGCCTCGATGATACTTAAAAACACTGGCTTAACTGTAATTGATGTGGTAAAGAAGCTGTTAACACTAGACCAGATTCAGTCATCATGTCAATCTGCAAACAGAGATAAACTTGAAATGGCGATATGCTGATTTATATTTACTAAAGAACTGGCTTTAAGTTTCCCACAGAGTAAATATCAGCAAAACAGATTTCAGCACAGTGTTAGCTATAGATTTCCAATAGTATTTGAAATTTGTCAAAGGTAGAATACAGTAAGATAGTAAAACAGATTAAAAAAAAAACATAAACAAAGTAGAAACTAGTAGGCTCAGACAAGTGTCTTTTTCCTTCACAAACATTCATTATATTTTGTACCATGAAGTAATTAAATTCTGGTTTCAAACAGCTCATAATCTTAATCCTTTCCAAGAATGAAGTAAAACTTTGAATGGATCAACTATAATTGTTTTTGTTGGTGTAGTCATTTTGCCTACTGTGCCTAAACACAGTAGTAGCAGTAATAATGTGTATATATGTGCTCAGAATATTTGTGCTGGGCATTTTATAAAACTGACAACTCCATCAACCCCCACCTCATAACCTGTGTACATGTTTTTTGCAGACATTAGTCTTGTATGGAACCATCTTTTGTAAAGATAATTGGCTTGCCAGGTTGATTTTTCCTATCAAAATCTCAGCCCCAAGAATAGCCCATAATCTAATAATCATAACATTGAACAAAGTGAAACAAACAAACGTTGAATTCCCTGGATTCAGAGGTCACTGACCCAACACAACAATGAAAACTAAAATAATATTATCTCCCACGTTCATGGGTGTGTTCTATTTAGTACCAATGAAAAATCAAAAGGTAAAAGCATTTGATTAAGTACAAATGCCTGAGAAGATACTAATTTTTCAAAGAATCACAGAATGGTTTGGGTTGGAAGGGACCTTTCAGATCATCTGGTTCCAACCTCCCTGCAACAGACAGGGACACCAGACACTAGACCAAGGGGGAAGGGGACAAAATGAGGGCCACTGGGGTTGAGCAGGAGTTTGAGAGCTCATATCAAACTTGATGGGCAAGGAAGGTGGAATACAAAGGGGTGGATTAGGTCAGGGGGATGCTGGGGATGCTGCTGTTGTAGGGTATCCTAGATCCTCTATAAACACAGTGAGACAAAAAGCCCAACACGTTTTATTTTGCAAATATTGATGTTTTCCTTTCCCTCGATGTGTCGATGAATTGCTTTCGTTCTGTTGCTTTGGCTCACAATGTTGTGTATGTTTTGAACAGAATGGTATCAGACACTCAGAAGGAAAAATATTTAAACCATGCTCTAAACCTGATGCACTGCATCAGACTTCTCTTAACATAGGTAAGTGTGCTTATTCTTTATAAATCATAGAATCATCAAGGTTAGGAAAGACCTTCAAGGTCATCTGGTCCAACCATCCAAATCCAGACTAAGGAATTTTTTGAATGAAGCAGACAATCTCCGTTCTTTAAGGAAATCTTAAAGAAGTGTGTGTCTTCCTTCTGTTTGGAACTGGAATATCAGGGACAGTCATCCAGTTTGCTTCTCAAATGGTCTTGAGAACGAAACTTTTAGCCTGCCTCCAACCAACTATAAATCCTAGTTAAGGAGACACAGCACCTCTGGTGGGCCACATCTGACTCTCATCTGAGTTTTAAACCCTTTCACGTGTGATTTCTCTCATCCTAGCATAGAATTCAAAAGTAGGTCAAGCACAGCACAGCCTACAAGCACTCATCTCTCTTCATCAACCATAGAGTCAATACAACTGGGCTCGACAGAAATACCCATGAATGTCTGAAGGCAGGAGAAGTTAATCCTGCTTCCTAAATACTTTAGTACTGAAATTATTTATCCTTCCTTGAGATCATATTGAGCTACTGTATTTTAGACTTAGCACTTGCAAGAGTACCCTATCTAAAATGGGGCAGGAATTATACTCTTTAAGAATGTTGGCACAGCACAGCTCACAGCTATTCAGCTAAATCCTTTCCCTCTTCAGCACATATAGCCTCATCCAAACTGCTCTAAAAAAAAAAAAAAAAAAAAAAAAATGATAGCCTGGCTACTTAATCTGAACAAATCTGGAAATTGCTTGGAATATGTGGCCAAAGCCATCTCAGTAGCCATAACAATTCAACAGTGTGTCATCAATACAGCCTGTGCTCAGGCCATGTTTGTTTATTTTGCTAGACAGAAGCTATGATGTTTGATTTAAACAAAGCAAACAAGAAGAAAAAAACGTCAAGGAAATCCTGTTCCAACAAGCCCTGTCAATTGATCTCAAAATATCATCAGTTACAAGAATCCACATTGGAAGTCCTAAAACACAACAAGAGCATTTTGAAAGTTTCAGGGTAGACAAAGAACATTACAACTTCACAGACCTTTATTTAGTGCAACTACTTGAGCAGTTACAGATGTTGCCTAAGAGGCATATTTATTAAACTAATGGATTGCTTAATGAAAAAAGCCTAATAGTTCCAACCTGCAATTAAACATGCTTCTCCAGACAGGATAACTTTCTATAGAAAGTACTGCTTGAATGTGACCATTTCATCCATCATTGAAAATGACAGCTCCTAGTGACACGTCAAGAATAGAAAATAAAACAGGATGAATCCAGGCTCAGCGTGTTCTGTAACAGCATCATCAACAGAACCCAAAGGAAAAGTATTTGTCAGAGACTGTCAGCTGCCACAGCTGCGTAGTCTCAATTTTCTCAAAATTATAAGGTTGGATTTAAGTACTTTCTGCAGCAGAGTGAAAAAAAAAATAACGTAATAAGCAAAACTTCTTATCAGGAATAAAAGATCCAATCAAACTTGCAGCACTAACCCCACAGCAATGATGATTTGCAGGAGGTACTGAAGCTCATACTGCACTGTGCAAAGTACTACAAACACACAACATTCCCTGCAGCAGTCTGCAGCCTAAAGACACCACTTGAACCAGGGCTGTAGGCAGAACACACACTGAGCATGGTCAGATCAACAACGAACAGTTTTAAATAGTTAATAACTACTGTTTCACTGCGAATGAGATGCAGCTGGTAGCTCTTGATCCCAGGGTACTGAGCAGCCAGAGTTGCATATGGGTGTGACATGACACAGAAAGCATGTCTGCATCCCAAAATAGAAGATGTAATGCAGGCTTTCTTTCAAGACTTTATTTTTTTTTTTTTTCCTAAGAAAACTGAAGATTACACAGATTAGGAGAACATTTCAAATGAGTTGCCATTACGTTTTTCTGTTTTACTTTTTAAGTAAAAACTGTGCTTATTCAAGAGAAAGCATCCAAACCTTACTTATCAAGCGCTATGATCATTTTGAGTAACTTTTGGTGAGATTATAACAAGCTACACCACTCTCAACATGATCTGTTTTGTTACTGTGGATGTCAGTGCTTAGTGTACAGTATTTTTTTTCTCCCCATCCTTTTTTTTTTCCCCCCTACTCTTTTGAGCAGGATTTACAATAGAAAAAGAATGGCTAAACTAGTTGTCTCGATTCAAAGCATGTCCAAGAAGAGCAAAGAAGTGGTGAGGGGTCTGGAGCACAACTCTTATGAGTAGAGGCTGAGGGAGCTGGGATTGTTCTGTCTGAAGAAGAAGACACTCAAGGGGAGACCTTATTGTGCCCCACAACTCCCTGAAAGGAGGCTCAGGTGATGTGGGGGTCAGCCTCTTCTACAGTGTAACTAGCAGTAGGACCAGAGGGAATGGCCTCAAATTGCAGCAGGGGAGATTCAGGTTGCATGTTAGGAAAAACTTCTCTGAAAGAGTGGTCAGGTGCTGGAATGGGCTGCCCAGTGAGGTGATGGAGTCACCATCCCTGGAGGCGTTCAAGAAACATGAAGATATTCCTTCATACACTCGTGTGTTTTTGGTTTTTATTTTATTTTTTGAAGCATGATTTAGAGCCTCAATTCCAATAATCCCGTGTGAATATTTCACTATTACATCTTTAAAACAAAACTGTTTACCTTTAAGAATGTGCTTCCTATTTGGTCAGTTGTCCCTAAATGTATGAATTGTGGAGTCAGTGAAACACAACAGATTGAACATTTCAGTAAAGACATTAATAAACCTGGGCTTTATCTCCTTCGTTCAGCTAATTTTAAAGGCAGGGGGATGTATCCCTGTCTCTTAAAAGAGCTGTTGAGTTCTTTAAAAAAAGACTGTGAAAATCACAGATCTCTTCATAATGGAGTCATGTAAAAATCAGAATTGGATAAGAAATTGAGACAATGTTGATATATTACAGGAAGATTGTATGGATATTCCAGCATGTCCCATTTAAACTATAAAAATATTTTCCTAATGTTACCCTCAATAAGAAGAGAAATCAGTCTCCGAAGATCAAGCCAACTTTAAATCATCCAGAATAAACGCCAACGTCAGTGACAATATAAACATGAAAGAGAAAACAGAATAAAACACATCTCAAGCCTAAGAGAGGATGAGAGTAGTACAAATGTACTGTATGTGTCCAATTCAACTATGTTAACTTGTTGGTTCAAAAGAAAAAGCATTTGACAGCAGTGGGGGTGAAGTAACTCTTAGGCTGGTTGCTCCAGTGAAAGCAGCAAGGAATGGGATACTAACAGCAGCAGACCTGCAGGAACAAAAGAGACACTCAGATATCTGAACATTCTGTACTGTCAAGTTTATTCAATTCATACCAATATCAACCTCACAAATGTAAGGGCCAGTATTTTAACTTGTAGTGTCAAAAAGAGATAAACTTTGGTGGGCTGGTGGCCAGCAGGGTGACCATGAGCCAGTAGTGTGCCTTCATGCCCAGGAAGGCCAATGGGATCCTAGGGTGTATTGCACAATGTGGCCAGAAGGGTATGCAAGGTAATTCTCCTGTTCTGCCCTGGGGAGAACACATCTGGAGTGTTGGGTCCAGTTCTGGGCTCCCCAGTTAAAGACAGGGGATTTCTAGAGAGAGTCCAGCAGGGGCCACAAAGATGACACAACCTGGAACATCTCCCTTATGAGGAAAGGCTGAGAGCCCGGGGATGTTCTGTATGGAGAAGAGAAGGTTGATGGGGGATCTCATCAATACCTACAAATATTTGAAGGGTATGAGCCAAGTGGTTGGGACCAGACTCTGTTTGGCTCTTGTTTGGTGGAAAGGGGCATAAACTGGAACACAGGAAGTTCCATATGAACATGAGAAAGACTTTCTTTACTGAAAGGCTGGCAGAGCCCTGGAACAAGCTGCCCAGAGAGGTACTAGAGTCCCCTTCTGTGGAGATGCTGAAACCCACTTGGATGCTTTCAAATGCAACCTCCTGTAAGAAAGTGCTTTAGTCAGGGGTTGGACTGGATGACCTCCAGAAGTCACTTCCAACCCCCACAATTCTGTGATAATACGAATATTTGTCAAATTCCAGAGCAGAGGACAATAAAGAAATCCAGTAGTAATGCTAGTATATGTATTAGCTGTACCTAAGAACTTAAGTCCATTGGTTACAGTGAAAATTTGAAGTCCTGTACTGAAGCTGCAGCGAAAACCAGAACACATTCACACAAAAGTCTCTTGGACTTTACCAACTTCTACAAGCCTCCAACAGCCTCCAAGAAGAGAAAGCACAAGTTTCAGGATTGCAATTGAACTTATTTTGAGGTTGAAATATTAACTTGTAGTAAGCCACCTTGAAAGTATTAATGCACAAAATTTCAGAGAGTAGCAAAGCCACGAAGCAGTTCACTCTTGTCCTTAGTACTGGAGAAAAACGTGGAAGGGATATTTGCACTGTAACACAGTGCAAGACTTGAGCTATATCCAATTGAAATAACAATTTTAAAAAACTACAGCACTGGGCTGCCAGTCTGAAAAAAAAAGCTGCTTCTGTACAAGAAAAACACAACTATTTTTTACATAAGTCAATGCAAAGCTACCACAGAAAAATCAAATGGAAAGTAGGGTGAGCCTAAATCCTTCACCTTGATAAAGAGGGAAGAATTTGGACTGTTTTCCTCCCTCATTTTCACTCCTAATAACCTGTTAATTTTGGCTTGATGGGATATCCTTATCTCTATTATAAACTTTGCACAATGGAATTGTGGAATAGGAGAGCTGTAGAATTATAGAATGGTTCGGGTTGGAAATCAAAGAGAGAGAGACTAGTTAATGCCAAGAGAGCATTGCAGCTGTAAGGTTTCCATAGCTGCTCAAAAAAAAAAGAGACTGTTTTGTCATGCTCCCACCTGGGAAAAGAATGGAAAGAAATCTGGTATTATGTAAGGCCAAGTAAAGAGTCTCTTACAAAGTCAGGGAGAAACGTTTTCAAAAGTGAGAGATCACCTCCTGTGATGGTTGGATGTTCAATGTTACCAGAGAAGTGCGTGTGTTCGATAAGGTCTCTTGCCACTGCTTTCTAGAGGTGAAGCCTTTGGAGGTAAATCAAGGCAGTGCTTTCAACAGCTGAAGTATTCAAACTCCTCAGCTGCTGTTAAAACACCTTATCCAGTGATAAGTTTACACACCAGATCAGACTGAAGACCCATTGAAGTCTATGCTTACTTATCAGATGGAAGGTGAGAAATTCAACCCTTAATTGCTCATCTAGCTGTCTCTGCAGGCAACAGAAGGACTGAATCCTCTCTCAGTTGTCATTCATCCCTTCTAATCCAGCCTTTTTTCCTCTGTCTACTTCAGGAAAATTTCAAAGAAATTTCAAAAAGGAAAATTTCAAAGAAAGATCTTTCAGGCAGCGGTACCTTGGAAATAGAGGAGAAAATTAAAAAAAAAAAAGTAGTTATTGCAACATGGTGATCTTCCAATTGCATTTGTAATTGCAGATTATTGAGACTCCCTGTGTCACGTATGCAATGTTAGACCTTTCAAGAAAGGATGCAAGATGAGCAGGAGATGGCAAGTGAAAACCAGTAGGTAACCCTGAAGAATCATGACAAAGATTTCCTCTTGAACTCTGGGCATCTGAATTCATGAAACAGAGACACTATTTCACATTTCTTATGACCTAAGAAATAGCTGATATGAATTTCCTTTAGGAAGTTATCAGATTTACAACAGGACCTGTCCTGTACCTCCTCCCTTTTTCTTTCAATAGTGTTTTCTTTCACTGAGCTGCTCAGCAACAGACAGTGGATCAATTTGGGACCATGAAGCATTTTGGGACTTAGAAGTAGATTAAGGTTAAATGGTAACTGTTAAAACTGCTTTAGGATGGCACATTTAAAAGTAGAAACAGGTGCCACTCAGGGACAATTCTGGAGCTGTCCTTTGGGTCTTAACTTTGCA
Source organism: Centrocercus urophasianus (assembly GCF_019232065.1). NCBI lineage: Eukaryota > Metazoa > Chordata > Aves > Galliformes > Phasianidae > Centrocercus > Centrocercus urophasianus. The sequence continues at coordinate 46,542,453 of NW_024884711.1, forward strand.
AATGGGTTAAAACATATCAGTAGTCTTCACAGATCGCATCCCTAAAATTAATGACAGGTATTGCCTGTGTTACTGTGAGCAATTAACACTCCACTTAATATCTGTCAGGGTTGAACCCTCTGTGGAACTGGCCTTTCTTACCTTTCACAGAAGTGCACAGCAGTGCTTTTATGGAAATGCCAGTCATTGAGCTGTCTCTGTCTTTTTCTCTGAGCATCCCTAGAGCAACATTCCTCTGCCCCTCAGATATCAACCGCTTGCCTCTAAAGCATTTCATTGACTGGCCAACTTGATTTCAGCTCAGAGCAACTGTTCTTAGTTTGAAGTTTGCTGTCCCTTGAAGCCAGAGAAAAGCAGGACACCTATCTCAGATGGCCTGATAAAAAGTTAATACATCTCACCCAAAACTCTCTTTTCATAAGATGGATGTGAAATATTCCCCCTGTGAATATGACCAGAAATGGAACTCTACATTTATTCAAGTCAGGAAGTGCAAGAATTTGAAAGGCCCTTTGATCTTTACAGCTATGCCTAGGAGCACAATCAATCCTGTTGTCTTTAATTTGCATCATCGGTGGCCGAAATGGCTCCTTGCAGAGATGTTCAGATTTTTCCTATGCTCCTCATAACAGAGGCAAAAAAATCTGTATGTGTGCAGAAGGCTACTGGTGTTTTCCATGAAGAACTAATTAGGGATGGCCGACTAGATATAAGTCAAGAGCAGGGAAGAATGTAATTGTCTGACAGATGCTTATGGCTGCATGTTAATTGATCAATACTGCGTATTCTTTCCAACGATTATGATTTTACTTCATCTTAGTTTACCTTTCAGGTTCAGTTTGCTGACAGCTTAGCTATGCTTGATTTAAATCCCACTGTAATGTCATCACCAGAAAGAAGAAATTCAATGAATATTTCTAAACATAATGAAATTAGTGATACTTGGAAACCAGTAGCAAATTTCATACTAATGTTCCTTGCTGCAGAACTCCTACACTCCCTCCTACTTTGATTCAGTGGGACAGAAGATGTCCAACATGAGATTCTTGATCACATGAATGTGATCAAGGTGTGAAATGTGATCATGTGATCTTGCATGGAACAGGTTGCCCAAGGAGGTTGTGGATGCCCCATCTCTGGAGGCATTCAAGGCCAGGCTGGATGTGACTCTGGGCAGCCTGGACTGCTGGTTTAAGACTCTGCACATAGCAGGGAATTGGAACAAACTGATCATTGTGGTCCTTTTCAACCCAGGCCATTCTATGATTCTTTGAATGTCAAGCAGCCTTCAGGCTTGAAACCCTATCAGTGTGGGGAAAAATTGGACCCTTGTCTCCACGTTCTAAGTAGGTGAGTAAAATCCTCCCACACCTGTAATCATACTGAAGATGTTCTCTTCCAGTCTGCCATGGCATTACATAGTTTGACATTCAATACTGGAATGGGGTGGAATGGAATGGAATGGAATGGAATGGAATGGAATGGGGTGGAATGGAATGGAACGGAATGGAATGGGGTGGAATGGAATGGGGTGGAATGCAATGGAATGGAATGGAATGGGGTGGAATGGAATGGAATGGAATGGAATGGAATGGAATGGGGAGGAATGGAATGGAATGGAATGGAATGGAATGGAATGGAATGGAATGG
>NW_024884711.1:46544112-46610398 GCF_019232065.1 Centrocercus urophasianus
TAGAATAGAATAGAATAGAATAGAATAGAATAGAATAGAATAGAATAATTAAAACTTTCTTGCTATTAACATCAAACAGCAGAAACAATGACTTTAATGCAAGAATAATTTGATGGAGGTGATATTTTCCACTAGAAAAAAGTATACTGGAGTCCTGAAAAGCTTCTTTTTTCCTTTTTATACTACCTAGTCTAATAAAATTTTATTACTGCACAAAAATAAATGGTCTGTTTATAGACATATTCTTGCTTCTCTCCATGGAACATCACAGCTGTAAGACTATTGCCATTGTGACCTCTTAGTTTTCCATCTTTTCTATTCATTAATGATGTGTTTTCAAAGCTGGTCACTGGTTACCAGGTTTTCAACAGCATTTATACGCTGAACTGTGCACGTAGACAAGTAGTGATGTCATCATTAGATATCTCTCATACTTCCATTCACACTTAGCATTTAGCTCCACTGACTCCCATAGCACTTAAGCACCTAAGTCCTATATAAATCGTTCTGTTTTTCCACTAATGGGCTGCTAAGCACAACTGTGCTGTTCTCTCACTACTTCTAAATAGAATAAAGGGAGAAAAAAGGAAGAAAACATGGGTTGAAATAAGGACAGGGAGATCACTCACCAGCTACTCTCAATGCCCAAAACCTTGCCATATAAGCCCAACAGTTGTATCTACTTATAAAAGTTTAATTTGCAGTCTGCTGGGGAATTATCATGGAATAATTAATGCTCGGCATTGTCAATTCTATTGCAGTTTAATTTTCTGTCAACTGTTTGTATTCCAGTTCCACTGGAACTGCCCATCCTGTTACAAGTACATACAAGTATTATTTTCAACCTCCAATCCACACATCTGTGAAAACTTTAAACTATTTCTAAAGGCGACATGAGAAGCTAAGCATATTGCACTCAAAGTCACTAATTAAAGTGAATAGGAAAGGATGTCTAATCAGAAGAGAGCAAAAAAGAGACTTGTGAATCCTCTCCTAAGCAGGTACCCATCTCAGGAAAGGAAAAGTGAGGAATAGAATTCAGGTAAAGAAAATAAATAAAAATAACAAAAATAACAACAAACAAATGGAAATTCATGGTTTCAGAGGCAGAGTCACCAGGACTGGAAGATCAAGTGAGGCCCAAGTTTAGAGGCCAAATGATAATGTAAGAAAAGTTATTTAACAGCCAGTGGGCAGGGATATGTGCCTATCATTCCCAATAACTTAATGGTAGTTTTAAATCTCTTACTAATTGGTCTCAGTTTCTGGAAAGCTTGCTACAGGCTTGTTTGCTTTTTTTCTACAGATTGGCAGAACATCATTTGCTGAAAACAACACATTGCTCACTCTTTCTTGTCTGTGCCCTATGACACAGGTTAGAACATTTCATCGGAAATAACTTTCATTATCAACAGTTAAGTCTTGCAGTTGCTGTCATTTTCATTCAAAAAAAAAAATAACTGGGATACCAAAGTTGATGGCACAGACTGTTTCCACTTCCTCCTGGTCAAGGTCAGAGCCCTTTTTGTCCCTATGGATCTTCTTGAGTCATGTAAGGATTCCTTCATAAACAGTATTCATACTAATAGATACTCCAGAGGAAAAATATCCCCATAACTCCAAAAGAAACAAACTCCTAAAAGCTTGTCTGCAACAGAAGTGTGTCTGTAGATAACAATTCATATCTTTATGCTATTCTTCAAGAAGATAGAAATAAGACACTTAATTCATGACTATGTCTTCATTGTGCTAAGAAGATATAAACCATATCCAAATCTGAAAGAAAGGAAAATAGTTCAACCTTTGGCTAGCTAGGGCAGATTAGAGGCTTTGGAGATCAGAAAGAACACAAGTGGAAGATTCTGGGTCAGAGAAGCAAATGCAACTTGTAAAAGGGAAAGAAATATTTTAAGGAGCTGGAAATGAAGCAAGTTAATGGGAGAGGAAAAAAAAGAAGAGCAGATATTAATACGTTATTAAGATCCCCTGGACAGCAAAGACTATTTCATTGACTAAATTAAAGAAATCATGATAATGACAATATGTAGCTGATGGGTCCTCCTCCTTTTCTTCCTGTAATAGTGGTTTTCTATGTTGATAGCCATAATTACATGCCTCAGCTCAGCATGATCCTCTTCTCCCTACTATGTTGAGTGCCTTAAACCAGTGTGACCAAAAGCCTAGAGACAATTCACTAAACAGAGCAGATCCCCTAGCTGAGGGAGCTTCACTAAGAGAAGCCTAATAGACTGATAAATCACTTTCTCTTTCCCCCTGCAGCTGAAATTCCCGTTAGTAGCTGTGAGTGGATGGCCAGTAGGTGGCAAGAAGAATAGTAGGGTTGGAGAAAGATTAATGGCAGTGCACAGCAGGCACAAGCTGGGATCTACATACCAAAAGATGGATGTAGGGGGCTGAACTTCGTCTATAATGGAATACACATCCACAATGGACATCTGCTTAAGTCTGCTTGTTTCAAGGCAATCTACTGAATTAAAGAAAATGCCCACGTTGCAGTGGTAGGGTGTAAATCATGATGTCTCCCATCCATCTCACAAGGAGACAGGCACAGACTTTCAGGCCTAATAGTTTTTTAAAATCAGCATTTATATTCTAAAGCACTCTGGGGATTAGTGAAAAAAAATGTTCTGCTTTGAAATACTGCAAAAGAATCTCAGCCAGTCCTGATAAGCTTTTATGTCTGTCTTCAGTGACTCTTCCAAAGGATATTGTCTCAGAGGTCATGTGCCTGTAAAAGCACTCATAAGCTGATTGTGGTTTCTCCTTCCCTGTGTGCCCCTGACAGCAACCAAACAGGCTGTGCTATGGGCTGACTGTGCTAACCCATCCCTGCACCCAGGGGTTCAGAATCCCTTTCTTACCTTGCTGCTGTTAACAGATTATTAATAGGCCATTAGGTTTTATCATGCTGGTGGGTTTCATCTAGGCATTTCTCTTTTAGGATAGACTCAGCCAATGACCCAACTGAGATCTATCCACACATACCACATCAGCACAAGAAAGACATAGGTTGTTGGAGTCCATCCAGAGGAGGGCCATGAAGATGCTCAGAGGGCTGCAGCACTTCTCCTATGGAGATCAGCTAAGGGAGTTGGGCTTGTTCAGCTTGGAGAAGAGAAGCATATGAGAAGACCTCATTGCAGCCTCCCACTACTTAAAGGAATCTGATATACAGGAAGGACAACAACTTCTTATGCACTCTGATCACAGAATCACAGAAACACCAAGGTTGGAAAAGACCTACAAGATCATCCAGTCCAACCATCCACCTATCAGCAATAGCACTCACTAAACCACATCCCTCAACACAAAATCCAAATGTTCCTTGAACATTTCCAGGGTCAGTGACTCCACCACCTCCCTAGGCAGCCCATTCCAGTGCCTCATCTGTCTTGAATAGAAGTAGTATTTCCTAACATCCAGCCTGAATCTCCCCAGGCACAACCATTCCCTCTAGTCCTATCAACAGTGATAGTACAAGGGGGAGCAGTTTCAAACTAAAAAAAAAAAGGAAATTTAGGTTAGATGTGAGGAAGAAATTCTTCACTGGGGAGGCTGGTGAGCTCTGGCATTGCTGCCCAAAGAAGTTGTGGCTATCCCATCCTTGGAGGTGGTCAATGGTTGGCCATGGATGGGGCCTTGGGCAGCCTGAGCTGGTGGGTGGCAAGCAGCCCACAGCATGGGGGTGGAACTGATTGGGCTTTACAGACCCTTCCAACACAAACCATTTTGTGATTCTATGATTCTGTGATACTTTTCTTCCAATAATGAGTATAAGTGAAGTCTTGAATGAGTGTAGTCTTCTTGTGCCAGTAGCATCCCCGATGATTGTTCCCTGTTTTTTACAGCCTCTCTATAGTTAGAAGGAATTATTCTAGGGCTTCTAGATTTGATCTGGGAATAAAAATATGGCTAATCCTGGAAAATCTCTGCAGCCCTCAGAAAAGCCTGAACATGTGGTGAAGAGAGGATGCCTTTAGCATAAATGGATGCCCTTAACATAAATGGATATTTTAGGCAAGTGATGCAGAAAACAAGGCTGAAAGAAAGACAGGCAATCTGGGTCATCAGGTACAATGCTTTAAAGGCAAAGTAGTAGGAATTACCTGAATGAGAGTGAAACAAAAGGACATAGCTATTATCTGTAGATATAACTCTCTTTAGTTAGTGTGGAACACAGCAGGAAATTCTGTACCAGATTTGTGTGGATGCATATAAACTAACAGACATTGAAGAGAACAACATTTCTGCATCAGTCCTCTCCAGACACTTGTGCTTGGATTTGACACAGCAATGAAAAGGATCTTGACAGTTATATTTCAAAATAGAGACATGCCAAAGTGTTCAGCACACTGGGCTAACAGGTTGCCTTAAATGTGTTCACACTCAAGGATGCCTGAATTCATCCATATGCAGAATTTGGTTGTGCAGATGAAAAATCAAAAATGCAAGGAGAATGGTAAGAATACGAAATGACAATGCTCAGGCATTTTTTTGGTCAGGCAAAAAGTTCATTTCACACAGCAGATTGTTTCCAATAAATGGAGAAAGGACAGAAGTATTAGACAAGATTCCTTCCAGTATTCACTATATTCAGCTGATACTGCTAGAAAAAAGAAGAAAAAAAAAAAAGGACAAACTCTCATCTATCTTCATCTCAGATGTAATAATAAATAGCATTACTTTTTCCTAAAGACCTTGACTACTTGTGTCCAGGCATTATACCTGCTACAGAACTGTCATTGTTTTTATAACAAAAAGCTGAAAGATGTCTTTCAATATTGTTCCTTCATTCCATTCATATGAGAGTAGGTAATGGATGACATTTTTCCTCATTGATCTTTGGATGGAAAATATCTATTTTTTCCCTATGTCTACTGTTACTCAAAACTAACATTTAAACAGATCAAAACATTCCAAAAATAAAAAAGGCATTCCCCCACACCTGCCCAATTTTCCTGTGTGGGAGGTGTATGCACTATTTTAATGACAAATCTGATGCATCTTTCTGTCTTTCTTTGATGGTGTCTCTCTAAGTCTGAAGGAATCAGAGCAATCTGGACAGGCTGATCACTGAGCTGAAGCGAATGGGATGAAGTTCAACAAGGGCCAGGTCCTTCGTCCACAACAAACCCATACAATGCTATGGGATTGGGACAGAGTGGTTGGAAGACTGTGGAAGAAATGGACCTGGGGATGTTGGTCAGCATTTGGCTGAGCATGAGCCAGCAGTGTGCACAGGTGTATTCCTAAACATTCCGTAGCAAGTCCTAAAAAAATACAGTAACAAAGAAAAAAAATGTCAGCCCTCCAAGGCCTTGTTTTAATTAGCTGTGTTAGTTCATGGGTTTAGGTCATCAGCCTGATCTTTTTCTCCCTATCTTATCCTGCCAATCTTCCCTTAATCACCTGTAGGCTAAATGAAAACTTAACAGGTCTCTTAGAGACTTTCTTGCAAGCAAAATCAGTGCTTGCCACAGCGTGGGACTCTTCTAATTACAGCCTTAATTCCACTTCTCTGCCAGCAGTGGTCATTCTAGATTAGAGCATAAGTGATTTTTAATACAAAAAAACACTCCTAAAGGAAAGCATGTTCCTACTTCAGCAGCAAGCAGGTGCATTAATGATATTCAGAACAGACAGACCAAAGGCTTAAAGAAGAGAAGCAGTCATACAGCATTAAGGCAGAAATGCACCCATTAGAGCTCTAGTGTGTTCCCTGATGCGCAGCTTCCTTTGATGGACTCTTCTCCCTACAGTCCCTAGCATCTTTGTGTTTTGGGCTCAGACATACAGTATGTAAGCTTATTCAACTGTTCTTGTAATTATCTTGATAGCAGGAACTCATAGTAGGGCTTGCTGGGCAGAGTTGGATTTTGCTGTTTTGTGTTCAGTCAGTTCAAGGATGGAACTGCTCCCGAGGGAAAGAAAATCCCCCATTGTTCAAGGAAGATCATACAGTGGACAGCCTTATTACATAAAAGCATTGGGTGAAGCATCCTTAAGCTAAACAGTGTTTTCTTACACCCCAAAACGCCCCTATCTTTGCCCTAGGAGAGCAGGAGCTGCAAGCTGTTTCTTCACCTCCCCAGAAACACCTTTCCTATTCTCCACAAGCCATAGGAGTATGCAAAAATGTAGTTTTCTGAATCTCCCTTACTCTATGGTTTGTTACACAGCTTTCCTTCTGTGACTTATTGTTCCCTTGTTCAAAGGACTTTACATAATAGAAAGGTAAATACTCTGGTTGATAGAACCAGCACTACTGACCTGAAAGTTGGGCTGATAGAAAAACTTTAGTGACATAATCTTTTCCAAGTAGGAAAAAAGAAAGAACACACTAAGAACTACTTACAGACTTACACAGAGAATCATGATTTTTCTTTCTTACCAGAATCTGCTCTTACTTTTGCTGAGGCTGATGAGGACAACTAAGTTAAACAGGGATCAGTTACCCCTGAGCTCTTTTGAGGGCTGGGGTTGTCACTACTGCTGTTCCAGACTTTAAGAGATTGTGCTCAAAGCATTTGCTTGTTCCAGTTGTGTCTGCTGAAAACTATCACCTCTGTTTCCAGACTTTGGTTCATTAATGCTGGAAGTAATCTTGCTGTTGACTTGCTGGGAACAACATCAGATTTTTAATGCTACCATCTGACACGAAGCAGATAATGGACATGTGAGTCAAAGCTACTCACAGCTATGCCCTTTTCAAAGAAAGACTCATTGGATCTCATTAAGGCAGATACCCATTGCAAAAGAAATAAGTGGAAAGTATTTTGTGACTACTACAATTGAGGATTCCCACATATTACTCTAAAAAGTCCATTGAAATCACAGTGCAACAAAGGGCAAACGGAAGAAAGAAAGAAAGAAAGAAAAAGAAGGTCTTCCCTCTCCCTCAACAACTGTCATATTTGCCTAGCTTTATTATTATAATAGAGCAGCAAAGTCAATTAGTTCTCTCCCACAAACATACCCTCTTATTAATGACTGCAGTTTCCAGAATGAATAAGCAGCAAACATAGAAACATTTATCTTCAATAGAAGGAACATATGTACATCGTGTATATACTTGTATGTAAATGCAGTGATATACATTTAATATAGTTAATCTACTGCACAACTATTCATGTAGAGTATTTGATTATCCAGAGTCATCTGCAGTTAAGTGGTGTTTTGTCATTTAATAAGAAGATTGTACCTCTATCTAATTTGTTTTGGAGATGGGAATAAACTTTAAACCTTGCTCTAGCATTGCAATTGTGTATATTACAAGCATTATGCAGGTTGCTATTAGGAGAGTAGCTGGAAGTTTTGACCACACTGTGGTCCTTCTGTTGAAAGAGCTCCATCTTCCAACCGATTCCCTCAACTACAAGGCAAGAAAGTTAGAAATGGAATAGAGCAGTGTTTCAGCTGAGGGTCAGGTTGGATATTAGGAACAATTTCTTCTTTGAAAGAGTCGTCATGCACTAACACAGGCTGCCCAGGGAGGTGGCAGGGTCACCATTCCTGGAGGTTTGACAAAGGTGTGGATGTCACACAGAGAGACATGGCTTAGAGCAGTCACAGGTGATGGTTGAACTGCCTGATTTTAGTGGTCTTTTCAGCCTTAATCATTCTATGAGTCTGTCCTGTCCAACCAGCCATGCCATCTTTGTGATGGAAGCAGGAAGGTGGTATACATGTACCCCCTATGCTTTTGCACCTCTTCGAAAGCCTTGTTTCCAGCAGCTCCATCACAACTTTCCCATTCTTAGACTTCAGGCAGCACCTCGAGGCCAGCTTATCACAAATAGATAACTTTCACAAACACATCACTGTGCCCTTTGTTGGCTATTCCCTTCTCTGCCTACTTTGAAAACACCTCAATTTCTCAGTTCAAAACTTAATTTTAAAAAGTCTTCACTAGGTCATCGTTGTCCAGAGAAAATGAATCACAACTTGCTGCCCATTCAACCACTCTAAATCCCCAGCAATTGCTTCACTGGGCTGAATTCCTCTGAACTCCTTGGTCCCGTGCTGGAACCAGATGTTCAGAGCTGTGAAGAACTCGGGTGCCCTCTGCGGACAGAAAGACAGACGGACCCGATTCCATCAGCAGGTCCTGAGCTCCATCTAGTGCTCTGCAGACGAATGGCGATTGAACGAGCACGGATGCAGAAAGCAACGGGAAGGTTGGTGTGAGAAGCTCTTGTTGGTAGATCTCAAAAGCACGATGTCAGGAATAGGATATGAGTTTGCTCCATAGGAACGAGGTGTCGTGTTTGTGCACTGCGCCTACGGGTCCTTTTATTATTATCATTTTATGTTATATTTTAATATCATCAAATCACAGAATCATTTGTGTTGGAAGAGATCATCAAAGGCAGTCTGGTCCAAATCCCTGGCAGTCTGGTCCAATGAACAGGTATGGGACCCTTCCCTTCCCTTCCCTTCCCTTCCCTTCCCTTCCCTTCCCTTCCCACCCCTTCCATTCTCTCCTCTCTTCTGTTCCTTTCTTTTCTTTACTTTTTCCCCTTTTTTTTCTTTTCTTTTTTTTCTTTTCTTCATTTAATTTCTTTTTCTTCCCCACTATTTTGCAAGTGATAAATGACATCTCCAGGATTGCCATGTGACTTACAAAAGAACAGTAGTGCTGGAACTGAGTAAATCTGAGCTGAAGACAGAGCTTTGGTCCTTTGGTGGAAAGCGTGGAATGAAAAGTCAGTGGGGGCAAGGCTGAGTGTTTGGGTTTTACCCTCCAGACTTTGGTATTTTGAGTGTGTTTCCACACATCTACAATATAAGCAAAGCTATGGTACCCAAGAGCAAATCTGAGTCTTAAAAACCTTTACACAGAATAGGCCCAAACACCATACATTACAATTTCTTACTTTTTAAATTATTGATCATTATTATTTTTAATTATGATCCCAGAAGCACTTGGCCTTCATGCGTGGAGGGAGATTTAGCCTTCCTCACAGCAGTATCTAACCCAGACCTGGAGCATGACAGCTGATTTACACTGGTATTTCTTTGGCGTCCATCTCAGAGGTCCCTAGTGGGTATGCAGCCCTTTCAGAGGCCTTCCTTTAGAAGAAATAGCTGTTTCTGGCTGTTTTGAGAGGCATCCCAGCATGGCTGTTTCATCAGTCTGCCTGGACTGAAAGTGATCTCCCCCAGTGCCCCAGGCTGTGTCCTGCCTCATGCTGGGGACATCTTCCCTCCACTCTCTCAAAGAGTGGTTTATGCAAAGAAGAAAAGTTCCTGAGCTTGATGTGAACCAAATCTGAGGTTATCCCCAATGAGCATGGTGGATTTATTGACATTTCCTCACAACAGCTGTATAGGCAGAGGTCAGATACGCTATACTTGGGATTTGGGAAGCAAAGTCCATTTTATGACCAGTGGCATTCATCTAGCATGTGCAAACACAGACAAGTAGATAACTGATACTGTGCTTAGTTTGCATTACTGAGAAATAAGGAAAAGTTGAAGTTTCAAAGTCAAAGATGAATGTGACTATGTCTGATATATATATATTTTTTTTTTTTTTTGAAAGGCTGTATGAGTGCTCATTGGGATTTGAAGCTCTTCTGCTTCTTGAAGTTTGAAACTTACCTAAGATTTCAGAAGGTAATATAAAAGAAAAATAAATTTTGAAGCAATTGCTTATGCTGAAGTTTAAAGATTTGTTTCTTTATTTAATGAGAAAGACCCCTATTGTGTATTTTTAATCTATTCAGCTGGAACAACTTGATGGGAGAACAGCTTTAAACTAAAAGAGGGGAGATATAGGTGAGATGCAAGGGGGAAAGACTTATCTCAGAGGGCAATGATGCCTTGGCACTGCTCACAGCTCTGGTTACCCATCCCTGAAGGAGCCCAAGGCCATGGCTGGGCCATGGGAAGCCTGAGCAGTGGAGGGCAGCCAGCCCACAGCAGGGGTTGGAAAAAGATGGGCTTTAAGGTCCCCTCCAACCTCAGCTGTTCTGTGATTTTATGATTCTATGACAGAATTAACAATGTTTTAGTGTTTCATCCGTTTGGTCCATTTGAATCATCATTTTTCAAATACAAGCACTGATCTCAAAGAATACCACACAATAAAAAGACTTCAGTGTTTGTGGGTCATATTTTTCTTCCTGTTGTTGTTGGTGTTTTTTTCCCCACAGAAAATGTTGAACCTCAAATGTGATTTCTGATTGGGTTTGATTTCAGATGCTGTTCTACCCCACAACAAAGATCATAAATGATCACAGAATCACCAAAATTGGAAGAGACCTCCCAGATCATCCAGCCTAACCACCCAACCACCCCCAATATTTCACCACTAAACCATATCTCTTAGCACAGCATCCAAATGTTTCTTGAACACCTCCATAGACAATGACCCAACCCCCTCCCTTGGCAGCCCATTCCAGTGTCTGACCACTCTTTCAAAAAAGGACTTTCTCCTAACATCCAACTTGCTTTTTGCTGTCACCTCACAGGTTTTCTTCCAGCATCTGGAAGTAATTAGAAGGGGGGTTTCTACTTCTCTGAAGGTCAGGCAGAAACCCCACAGAATGTCAAGTGGTGTCAAACGTCCATCTATAGGCACTTAAATGGATTTTTAAGTATTTGTCTGAAAAAGAAGAGACAGAAAAGAATAGATTAAGGATTAAATGAAAAAAAATAGGAAGGAAAAAAATAGGAAAAAAGAAAAAGGAAAGAAAAAAAGATTACTCTCTCAGATTTGCTGTAGGAATAATGTTCTTTTGTTTTTGAGTTGGAGGGCTTCAATAGAACGTACAAACCAGCACTTAGTTTTCTTTCCTGAAACAAAAAACAAAACACACAGACAGTGTCTGAGGGCTGTTCTGTAAGTGGGGTGAGGAGGGAAGGGTACAGTTCAGGTTATAGACAAAATATCTCATATCTCATGCTGTGGTCATTTGCTGCTGGGTTCAGCAAAAGGCTTCTCTGCCTTCAGTTGCACCTTCAGATACTGCATTAGAAATAAGTTCCCATGTTGCAGTACTGTTTGGAGCAAGACATATCCATCCCCAAATACCACCTTGCTCATCTAGTTGCATATGCGGGGTTCAAAGTGTGAGCAAAAGCTTTCTATGGATGGACATGCTTTCTCTAAAGCCGCAGAAGAGACAACAATACAATTTTTATGGTTGCCTTTCATCATCACGTTGGTTGATTCTGCTCTAACAGAAGCAACATAGCCACAGTGAACTCTCTGACAATTTAGCTAGTTCTTTTCTCCTTTTGTAACACAACTGTCATGAATATTTTTGTTATTTATGCATCAACAGATCACTCAAGAGTCAACATCGTATTGGCAACGGCCAGTTCTATCCACTTGCATTACATAGTTCTTTCCTCTTTATGCATTTTCACTGCTGTAGCTAAAAAAAAAAATAAATAATCTGAGCTAAGTTCCATAATATGGTCCATTGCTTATTGGTTTAAAAATTAGTCCACGTGATTTCTGTTAGCAAGTGAATGTTGCCTCTCCAAGCTCAAAAGCTTGACTTGTCCCATCATTGAACAAATCTATCTATCTAATATATTATATATGCAGAATGGAACTTCTACGTTCTAACATCTTGCACTGTTTGGCCCCCATCTTATTGCTTTAGCTTCGCAGAGATACAAGGAGATAAAATAGATGACAAAAATATTTAGCAGGATACTTTTTCATTCACAGTATGTTAATGTTTGTGTAAGCATTTGGCATCTATCTTAGACATTTACACTCAGATTTTTTGCAGGGTCCAAAGTTAAGTGATCTGCCCATGGTCAACCAGTAAAGCAGACCAGCGGTGCAGTTAGAGCAGATTAGAACAAAAGATTTTAAGCATGGAAGTGTTCATGGAAAGATACAGGTTCAATATAGCTAAGATATTCACAGAAAGTGAGTTTTTCCATTTTACTATCTCTTACTGTCAACGTATTCCTGTGCCTAAAAAAAGCCTGTTTTCGTGATTTGTCATGAACTTTACTTCAAAACACAGAGAATGAATAAGATGACAGTAAATGGTTTCTACTTGTTCTAATCTTTTAAACTTCCATTTTTTTTATTCACTGGTCTACTTGAAGAGGGAAAAAAACCCAAACCCTCTCAACTTGAACATCTGTTCTATTTATAAGAACTAAAAAGTGGCTGGAAAATCAATTACTCCTTTACTTCTTCTTCAATAACCCCATTCAGCAGTGCCCTGACATGCACACTCCTTTGCTCTGCCAACCACCACCACTTGCTCTCTTAAGTATGACAGCCCAGCATCAGCTCCCTGTTAAAGACAGGACCTTTCCCTCCAAGCATGCTGACAGCTTCAAACGAGCACAAAGCTGCTAACAAGAGGTGATGCCAACCCACCTGCTCGAGAGGTCTCTCTGCAGAAGCCAACATGCAGGGCAGAAAGTACCCTATGCATCAAGGAGCTTTGCGTGGCACAATCAGTTTCTTTGAAGGTCTTCTGCTACTTTCCCCCCCTTTTTTTTCCTCCCATAGATCCTCAAAACCTCTGTTGCATAAATATCTTTTTGAGTCACTGTCAGAGCTGGTACAACATAGAATTGTAGAATCCTGAGAGTTGGAAAGAACCTTTAAAGGCCATTCAGTCCGACTCCCCTGCAATGCACAGGATGCCACAAATAGATCAGGTTGCCCAGGGCCTGATCCGGTCTTGCCTTCAAAGTCTCCCAGGGTGGGGGATCAACCACATCTCTGAGCAGCCTGTGAAGTGCCTCACCACTCTCACAGTAAAATATTTTTTCTTCATATCTAATCTAAATCTACCCTCTTTAAGCTTGAAGCCATTTCCCCTTGTTCAATCACCACAGACCCAGCTGAAGTCTGTCCCTTTCTTTCTTGTTACCCCCCCCTTCGGATAAAGAAAGACCACTATCAGGTCACCTCAGAGCCTTCTCCATGCTGCTCTTCTCCAGCTCTCTCAGCCTGTCCTCACAGGAGAGATATTCCACCTCTTGGATCATTTTTGTGGCTCTCCTCTGGATGCACTCCAACACATCCATGTCTCTCCTGTACTGAGAGCTCCACATCTGGATGCAACATTCCATGTGAGGCATCACCAAAGCAGAACAGAGGGACAGGATCAACTCCCCAACCTGCTACCACACTTCTTTCGATACAGCCCAGAGTATAGCCAGTTTTTTGGGCTGCAAGGACACATTGCTGGCTCATGTCCAGCTTCCCATTCACCATCACCCCCAGGTCTTTTTCAGCAGGGCTGTGTGCTCAACCCCTTCATCACCCCTCAGCTTGTATTGGCAGTGAGGGTTGCTTCAACCCAGGTGCAAGATCTTGCATTTGGATTTGTTGAACCTCACGAGGTTCACCTGGGCCCCAGCACATACACTTCAGCCTAGCCTACCCAGAGTCTTCAGGCCATGAGTAGTTCTACATTTTGCCAACACAAAAGAAGTGAGTCTTTCTTTTGCTGCTTTGTGTTTCATGAAATGTCTTTTTAATTACGATGATTCTACCTCGGTTGCTTTTCCGTTATAATTAGCTCTCTAATGCCAGGAGGAGAAACAATAATAACAACAAACCCTGCATTAGGAAGAACCATTTCAGTCCTTGATACGAAGCTTGTTGCCATCTATTAATTAACAGAGGCCACAGGAGCTGTTTTCTCTGAGGAGAATCGTATTTACAAGTGATAGTTGTTTCCTTTGTAATTGGAGGCTACAGAAATAACCTATTAGTCACCTGATCACTTCAACCTGAATTCAAGTAGTGATGTTTCCAAGAAAAGATCTGAGGATGTGTTCCCAGGCCAGGCCTGGAGTCAAGGGTGTAATCATTCATCTTTTCAGGATTTATATATCTGCTTGAAGAGCAGTTCTAAGAATAAGCTAACAGTGCAGAAAAGTCTGGAGATTTCTGTGCATTCACCTTCACTTACCTTGTGCTGTTATTTCATTTGGTGAAAGTTTGCATCAAGAGTTGCAGGTTCATCAGGAAACCTATGTAGATAGGAGTGCTTTTGTATTATTTGCCTGATAACATCCCAGTGAAAATTCAGGACCTCTTAATGGCAAACATTAGAGTAAAACATGATTGTTCATAGAACTTACAGCCAAGTGTCAGTTAGCCTTCCAGCATGGTAGTATTTAAACTAAGACAAAATAAAAAATACATATATATATGTATATCTATGTGTGTGTATAGCATATGTTTATGTAAAAGCTTAAGAATGTGAAAAACAGCTGTATAACTATTCCATGGTGAATGACTTAATTTTTGTACAAGTTAATTGTTTTAAATACAACTTATGAGGTCTGGCTGGGCAGGTGTGAATGCTTGTTGACCTTTTTTGTGTCCCTAAATTAAGTGGTTGCTATTAAAAGCAGATATTAGGTCAGGATGGCATGTCTGATGATAATCTTTATCTCCTGTTTGTGTCATCAGCTACTCTGGAATTTTAGATGGCCTGTGTGTAAATGTTGATTTTCCTCAGTGTTCAGAGCAATGCTGGAGAATGTTGAACAACTCCTCTTACATAGATTTTGTGATGGACTTGTTTCCCATTTTTATTTTCCATGACTATATTTCCCTAGAGAGGGAAAAAAAAATAGGGAAGAAAGGTATTGAACCAATCATTGTAAATTCTGCATCAGCAAATTAAGACCAGTGAATAGAACTGTGCCACATGCCTGAAGCCTTTGGTCAAACTTAGAATCATAGAATCATTTAGGTTGGAAAAGACCCCTGAGATAGTCCAACCATCCACCTACCACCCATGTTGCTCACTAAACCACATCCCACAGTACATCTCCAGAGTTCTTGAACACATCCAGGGTTGGTGACCCCACCACCTCCCTTGGCAGCCTGTTCCAATGCCTGTCCACACTTTCAGAGAGGAATTTTTTCCTAATATCCAACCTGAACCTTTTCAACACACAAGAATTATTCACTGGTTTTCAGATAATAACCTGGGGATTAAAACCTTATTGTAAATAATTAAGGAAGATGAAACTAGGTTTGATAATTATATGTAAATGGTGAGCTGTTCGTGACATTCAGCATGCAAGGCTAGTTGTTATGAGTATAAATGGAATTATCCATGTTTAAGATGGGTGATAAGACAAAGGAGAATGGTTTTAAAGTGAGACAGGGGATGTTTAGGTTGGATGTTAGGAGGAAGTTTTTCCCCCAGAGAGTGGTGAGGCACTGGCACAGGTTGCCCAAGGAGGCTGTGGATGCCCCATCCCTGCAGGCATTCAAGGCCAGGCTGGATGTGGCTCTGGGCAGCCTGGGCTGCTGGTTGGCGACCTGCACACAGCAGGGGGTTGGAGCTGGATGAGCACTGTGCTCTTTTGCAACCCAGGCCATTCTATGTTGATTCTATAATTCTACGAAGAAGAACCTGATGGTTTTATGTTCTCCAACAAAACTGATGTAAGCTCAGGGATTTCTGTAGTTTTGAAACATTTTCAGAGAAAACAGAAAAAGCAATCACAATTGTCCTTTAAAGGAAGGAAATTCTGAACAAGGAAACAAATTTGTACAATAGGAAGCTGAAAAACCTCACCATCCAAAAATGTCAGGTTGCCCTCTAACTGTGACTTATGGCTTGTTGTACTGCTTTGCATTTCTGCTCTCCTAGGTATAGCCAAGCTGAACAGTAAGTTGGGCTTTGTGTACTTTCTATTCATTTACACCTGGATGTAGATCTGTCCTGATGCTAACTTGATGTTCATCTCTATATTTTTCATGATTTTTTACAGTAAGAATTTTCTCAAATTGGTCAGTTAATGCAGTGGTTAAAAGCTCGGTTTTCACAATATAGTTGTGCATTACTCTGAATCATAGAATGGTTTGAGTTGGAAGGGTCCTTTAAGATCATTTAGTTCCAACCTTTCTGCTGTAGGCAGGGGCACCACTCACTAGACTCAAGTTGCTCCAAGCCCGATCCAGCCTGGCCTATTTTATCGTGGTCTTAAAAAACAAACAAACAAACAAAAAAATCAACAAAAAAAACATGCTTGTACTTGAATTATATGATTATTTCAATGGAAAGAAAAGTATTCAAGGGAATTTTCCCATAGATGTTTATTTTTTACTTTATGACACTCCCTTAAAAATAAAAATTATAGAAATCAGCAAAAAAAAAAAAACAACAAAACAGGAGTAACAACGTGCCAACACTAAACAAAAATGCAAAAATGTAACTACAAAACAGTACCTTATCCACACACCTTATGATAAAAAATAGCATAGATAGCATTCAATCATTTGGAGTTATTAATGAAGTAACGATTGATTTGTTCGATGCTGCTCAAATAAAGCCATTTAAATTGCAGAATTAGACCAGAGGGCATTCCACTTCCACTACTTCTGTTTTCCTAATAAAATATATCCAGGAAGTTCGAGCAGCTCTCAAAATTGCATCCACTTACTCTTAATATGTCATATTGCTGAGCTAAAAATATTTAACAGCAAAAAAAAGGTAGCAGATGCAGCAATAAAATACGTAACCTTTTCTTCTGAAATATTCAGTTCTGAAAAGAGGATCTCATTTAAGCAATAACTACAGCTCTAAATTTGACCCCAGACAGTATTTTCAGTTACTGACTTACTAAAAGTGTGAACAGTGCTTTCACTTCAATATCAAGATCTCTCTTTAATTTGCTGTAGGGAACCTGCATTGGCAGAGGTGGTTGGACTCGATGATCTCCAGGAGGTCCCTTCCAACCCCTACAATTCTGTGATTCTGTGATTTCCTTATAAATGCTAAGATAGCAACGAAATGCAATTTTTTACTATTTTCTCTGTGTTGCATTTTCATGAGTTTTGAAGAATGCTTTGTTCTATTCTTAAAGAAGATTCCTGAGTTTTTCTTCTGGTGCTTACAAATCAGAGGGAAAGGAGATAATTATCTAGTGCCACCACACTTGTGTCAACGTAATACAAAAGACTAGCACTAAAAATTATAATATTCCATGTTATGTCTCTCATGATGAGAAGTTAAGCAACTAACAAACTGACCTCTTCACTAATTATTAGCTTTGGTTGTGATTTCAGTTGGATACATTCTTTGAAATATGTTTTTTGTCTAGAATCTAAAAGCAGTCATTTAATAACCGCTTGAGAGCCATAAGATAATTTTATTTATATATTTAATCCCCCTCTGAAGGAGAAAAAATGGCCTCAAGTTCCTACAGGGGAGGTTCAGGTTGGGTATTAGGAAAAACTTCTTTTAAACAGTGGTAATGCAGTGGCACAGGCTGCCCTGGGAGTTAGGGAGTCACAGTCCCTGGAGGTGTTCAAGAACCATAGAGATGTGTCACTGAGGGACATGGTTTAATGGGCAACTTGCTGGACTGAATTATCTTTTCCAACCTTAATGATTCCATGATTCTATGACTCTTTGGAAACGTTTACAGCAGAAGATGAAAGAGAAGGATAGAAACGATCTCCCAGAAGTAGTGGTTGTAACTAAAGCTGATTTTCATTTTGTTTATATTTAATCCTTTCTCATGATCGACCTGTCAGATATTGTTTATGACGCAGGAAATACTTCAGCTCCTAAGAAACCAAAGAGATTGTTGTTTCTTAAATATGTGATAGGTTAGAAGTGCTCTTCCAGGTAGCATGTAGGGAGCCCATTTTGGAGCATCCATTGTGTTGAACTTCAGCTGTGTTATGTGCGGATATGGTCTTCCTAGGTACTCTTATAATCCATGGAAAAGGAGAGAGAGAATTCTGTTGTACAGAGCAGAAACCTTAGTTCAGCTTTCTTAGAACTTAGGTCTCTTTGGAGGAAATTTATATAAGGTTTTCTTCCAAAATTAATGTAATGTATACAAATATATATACATATATATATATATTTAGAAGTTCTTTAGGCCAAATATGTATGTACAAGCAAATGGATTGGTGTTGACATGTTTTGCATAGATATCAAAATAATACTATATTTAATCCTGGAGATTGATAGCCCTCCCAGTTTCCTGCAGTCATTAATTTTAGGCACTCCATTAAAAAACATCTGAGCCAAGTATCAATGCACTGTTGACTACATCTTCATCTGAAAGACCTACAGGAAAGTTTGATCCTTATAAGACTTGATTCTGCCCCATTTGAAGGTTATGACTCAGAAATCTGTAACTACAGTATTTTGTACTCATTTTGCAGAATTTAAGTCAAATAATTTCCCCCTACACACAGCTTATAGCACACTTGCCCTTGAGCACACAACACTTCTCTTGTAAAACCTTGTGCTTCCTGTTATTATTATTTTTTTTCTTTTTTTTTTCCTGTTCCAAAATGCGAGCGCTCGGAACAATGAGTCTCTTGGGGGTAGAAGACACGAAAGATTTCTGTGTTCAGTTAGTGAGTGTTGTCAGTGGCACACAGGATCTAATTGGGCTGATGTTTACATATATACAAATATGCCTGCTTTTCCTTTTTATATACGTAGGTCACTCCAAAAGTAATGCCTACTATTTATTTCCATGGAAACTACAACAGATATAAAAAGCACAAGAACACTATTTGATAGAACAAAGTTTTAGCTACAAAACACTCTTTTTCAACATAGTCACCAGAATTAGCTCTGCATTTTCATCAGCAATGAACAAGAGCCTGCATGCTGCACTCATACAAACCTGCATGGCCATCCAGAACGTGGCTTGTCTTTCATGTCACTGTCACCCCTCCTGAAACACACCCCCCCAGCCCTCACTGTGCTCAAATCCACTGCTTGGTGGATGTCTAGTGTTTTTCATTGACACTGTCAGTGGGTACCATTTTTTCTGCATGGAGGAATTCAGTTCCACACATCTGCTTCGTATGCACTCTCATGACAGACACCATTTCGTCAGAAAGCCCCTCTGCTGCTATCTGTCATATGTCAATAAAATGTAATGGAATACTGGTAGAAAGGTTAAACCTCTATTGCTGTACCACCACCATCCTCCTCTGACACTGCGGGTCAACATAATAAAATAGGAGGCATGACTTTTGGAGCAGCCCTCATATATTGCAAATAAAGCTATGCCATGACTAGCTCAATTGTACATATCCACAGTATAAAAATGAAAGAAAATAGCAAGAATCTCATATTTTCTAGGATCAGCAATGAATTTATCAGCAAGAAATAGTGGCTGAATGTATATTGGAGTTAAAGCCTTATATTTATTATTTATGTTTTTTGCACTATTTAACCATTTAACTAAAAATCAATCATTGAATAAAATCTATATTTACATTCTGTGATATTGTTCTAAGTGTGTATTTCATACCTAATCAATTCCTAACTCATCATCTCAAATGGTACTTCTTTACACTGTCCTCTGGCTATTAAGAAACTGTCCAGCATATCGTACCCATGCATAGTTTGCATCACACCGCTGTATTGTCTTTATATTTTCTTATCACAGTGTTCCTCCCATATTTAACCTTCCTAGAGTTTAAATATGTCTCTGAATATGTCCACAGCCTTATCATCTAATGAAAACGCTAGGGTGAGTTTCTCTGAGTTAATAGCCTGGATAGAAGCAGCACACGCTTTTGCTGTAGAGAACTCCGTGTTCTTCTCTCCACCTCCACAGGCTTTGAAGTAATAAATCTGCATTAGTTTAGTCTCATTTCATTAGGACAAAATTCTGCACTCAGATGATGGTGAGGCACTGGCACTACTGCCCAAAGGATTTGTGGATACCTCATCCCTGGAGGTGCTCAATGCCATGGATTGGCAGCCTGAGCTGGTGGGGGGAAACAAGCCCAAGGCAGTGCTATCACCTGGATCCAAATCTTGGGATAAATTAAGGTGAAAGGATACTAAAGAATTGGTTCAATGTTTATTTGTACTCTACAACAATACTTAGATTTATATGTCTATTCCTTATTGTCAGTAAGCTATGATGAAATGTCTTATGTTACATTTGGATATAACTTGAAAAGAGAAAGAGAGCACCTTTAGATCCAGTAATGTAGTCAGGATTGTTCCCCTGCTGGTGGTTGTGTACTCAAAGTGAAAGTGTTCTGCCCTTTATGTGCTCATGCTTCCCACCTCCCCATCAGTGAGGGGTTCAGTCTCTGATTGTAAATAAAACTGGATGTTGGGTGGTCATCGGGTCCCCTCTAACACTGCTATCAAGATGTAGGCCTTCTTCTTCACAAGCACATTTTGAGATTTGGAATATTCTGGAAATGGGCCAGGGGATTACAGGGGCTTCAGGGAGCTCTCCCACTGCCCAAATGATCTCTAGCTGACCTGACCATCTTTGGCACTCAGGCATAGTTTGCAAACACTCTCCTTCTCCCACTAAGTTTGCCTGTGGTAGTTAACAGGTTTTCATATTATCACAAGAGAATAGAAATCAGTTGGGAAAAGTGATGCCTTGCCTTCACCAGACCCCCCTTCCCCTTCCTATCGTTACTGTGGTGACCTCCTTTTAATCCTCTATGAGAGTTTGGGACCTTAACCCTTTTACTTCCCAGACTCTTACAAGAAGAGTAAGAGGAATGGGGAGGTTAAATGTGGAGGTTGGTGGCCCTGCATGTGGCAGGGGGGTTGGAGATTCATGATCCTCGAGGTCCCTTCCAACCCTGGCCATTCTGTGATTCTGTGAAGAAGGAGTTGGAATTAGGTGATCTTTAAGTTATCTCACAATCCAAGCCATTTTTGATTCTATGATGACTGTGAATCTTTACTGTCAGTCCTGCCAGTGATGGGTTGGAAGGCCATGTCTATGTGTGTGATGTGAATGTGGTAAAGTGAAGGGAGTCAGGAACAGAATGAAGTACTGCTGTCTTTGTGGCATTTGAACTGTTTCATTATTTGCATGCTGGCATGGCTTTGGTCTGTCACTCTTTTAAGTCGTGCTTAGGCACAGTTTAGGCAAAGCTCAGCCCAGAAACTATTTTCCAATGGGCAATATGGGTGAAACTGGAGGCTTTCTGGGGAAAGAGGAGATGGCTGTATGAACAGGAACCGTCTCTAACACTTGCTCCTGCAGCCACACATTGGGCCTTTGCTTATTTTTATATGAGAGGTCAGATGGAAGATTTGAAACTAATGAAGTCCCCAGAAAGCCCTCTCCATTGGCTTGGGTTCTGGATTGAGGTGGGTGTAATAGGTACCTCCACAAAGATGAAATATTAGGAAGAAATACTATGAAGACTGTGTTGTACAACAGGAAAAGCAGGAACGCATCAAGTTCCTTTATTTATTTTTATTATCATTAATTATTATTATTTTCTTATGTTGAATGTGACAAGCAACACAGCAAGGCACAGCAGTTTACCACCAGTTTTTGACAGCAGAGCACTCTGGCTTGCATTCCCAGGTAAGTGCTGTAGATCTCCTGCCGTGGCCCATGTGACAGGTCTGCTCTCCTTATCATCTTCCCTTCCAAGCACTAATATTTTCTGTTGAAAGAACAGAAATGAGTTACAACAACACTCATCCAATTGTTTATATTACCTTTTTGCAACTTGAATATCACCACAGAAACTGCTTTCTACTTTGAGAAGTTATTTTACTACACCTAGGAAACCAATTAAGAAAATTAACTTTGTGGCCAGCCTCCTGTGAATGAAATTACCAAGACATCTTGATTAGCATAGGTCACCTATTACTGGGCACTTAATTGAGCCTTGAAATGTATAAAGTTATACAATAGCAAATGAGCTCTTAACTGATACAGTCAATTGAGTCTAAAGAACTGACTAAACTGAAGGTGCCAACTTTAAGATGATTATGGACCCAGATGTGTTATTGACCTTTATCTGCATCATTCAGTCACCTACACGTTGATGTCTAAACCTTTCAATCTCTGAGATGATCATCACCTCTCATCAAACTTTGAAGTGGATTAAGAGATACAGGATGGTCTAAGAGTCTGTGCCTCACACCATGCTACAAGAAGGATGAGCTTCAAGCTGGAACTTCCTATCTCATCCCCATAACTGTAAAGCAAGCTTAGGTAATTAGCTTAGAGTGTCGATTAAACACAGCAGGAGTTCACTTTCCCAGCGTACACATCCAGATAGATGCCTGCATTAGATGTCTATGCCAGCATGTGGAATCTCACCCCTAAAGTAAACATCTACATCTGAATGATCATCCTACCCTCCCTTCAGCGACAGTGGAGAGGAGTAAGCCCTGGGGAACTGATTATCTTGTCCTCTGCAGACATCTAAATTATGTCAGGCAAATTACATTTAACGGTGCCTGTGACTGTGAAAATAACCTGGAATAATCAGTTCACATTTACACTCCTAATGTCTCAAGTTAGAGGGGAAAAGCTGCTACTGCAGGGATCTGGGATGAACTTGTGGTCTGAGCCCCCCTCTAAAGTTAGTGCAGAAAGTGACCATCAAACTGAAATGTGTGGATGAAAGATGACCTCTATTAAATAGAAAAGAAGCAGAGACAAGCATAGACTCATGACTGAATTCCTATATTGTGAAAACCAGGTTACTCATGTTTACCTATCTTCTATTCTGTAGTCTCAGAGAACACCAAGGAGAAGCATAAATCTGTTCTTGGCCCTCATGAGGGCACCAAGCTCAGCCCTAAAGCCATATTTTAGTGGGGAAAAAAAAAAAATCAGTGTCATTCTACTTATCTGGAAAAGGAACAGAAGTGATTTGGGGTTAAAACAGGCAGAGGAAGGCAAGAAAACAAATGAATAATATAATACATGAAACTATTTCCGAGGACAGGAACAGCTGGGTTGTCAGCTCTTTAGAGACTATTAATAGGAAGGAAGATTGCATTGTATGTCACTGGGAAAAACAGCTTCCCTTAGGTTTGAAAAAATGTCTTGCCTATTCAACAGAGAAGATACAAAAGAAGCAAGGAAGAGATTGCCGGATTTTTTCTTTTTGAATGAGAAACATTGAAAATTCAAAGAGTGGTGGTTTTTTTTGTGGTTTTTTTTTCTCTTTATTTCTTTTTTTAACATAAAAGAACATAAATAGCATGCTTGTGGCAGATATATGCAGATAAGATGCCGGGAAGCTTTTTAGATATGTGGGTGGAATTAAGTTTACAGCTTAAAATACGCGGGGAAGAAGCCAGGTGTCTTTGCTCATGCAGCAATCAGGAAGGAACTAAAGGACTTCTGCAATTTCAGAGGCCCAAGATGTTCACGTGGGTATTGCAGGTATGTCAGAAGATCTATGGGATATTTGAGCACCTCTGGGCCAGCAAATGGAGGGCAGATGGGACATCCTACAGCATCTAAAAGGGAAGTAGATGTACAGAAGGCAGATCCCAGAACCATACCATTAAATGCTGGTATTTCAATTTGCTAGTCAGAATTCACCTGCAAGTTTTACAGTGGGTAGAATGGAAGGTCCTATTCTACTACAAAACCTGATGTATTCATTTACACACCTCAAGACCCAGAGACCCTTCTTATAGCTGACTGTAACACATTGTCATGACCTTGTGTCTAGTGTATTTTCATGGTAGTCATATACTGTTCATCTCAGCAAGCTCCCTTTCAGCCAGGGCTGAGGTACAGAGCTCTGATATTTCACTGGAAATGGGCCTAAACGTCCTGTTTATTATAATTCTTGATGACTTCTTTCTGTATCTCTCCAGTGCTGTGGTGTATTCAGCATTGCTTTCTACTTGTCTAGCTGAGTCTGACAGAAAACACATATGCAAATAATTGTCTTTGGGTAAATTGCAATCATTCCCTACTTAAGTGTTTTCTTGCTCATCAGCCACAGAGCACTTTCACATGTCCTAGAGTGTTTTAAAAATCATAGGAACACCTGATTGTGGTCACATTTTATTCATGAACAACTGAGTGCCATCAGTTTTAATAGGTGTTTGTTTTGCTGTAATTAATTGTCTTTATTTGCCCTCTTCAATTGTGGTGAGGTTGTGGTGGACTGGAGGTTGGCTTCTGCTCCTGTGTTATGGTGATGGGATGAGAGATAATGGCTTAAGTTGTTCCAGGTGATGTTCAGGTTGGGTATTAGGAAAAATTTCTATGCTAGAAGAGTAGTCAGGAACAGAAGCAGGCTGCTCAGGGAGGTGGTGGGGTCCCTGGAGACATTAAGTAATGTTCAGGTGTTGTATTAAGGGACATGATTTAGTGGGGAAATATTGATGGTAGGTGGATGGTTGGACTGGGTGATCTTGGAGGTCTCTTCCAAACTTGGTGATTTTATGATTGTTGGGAAGAAATAGTGAGAATGGACTTTGCTTCTGTGTGTAAGTACTTCTGAGGTACAAATGCCAAGTAGAAAATGTTTCTTTTAGGTGAAGCAGGAAGTTCTGTTCCCTTCTGCTGCTCATTCTTACCCCTAAATTACTTCTTTCTCGGGCCAGAAGAGGTATTTGTAGAACATATGGGAAACCAGACTTGAAAAATATAATGGAAGAAAAAAGTATTTTCTGTGTGAATTCTTCATAAACTTGCTTAACTGCAGAGATGCAGAACCTGCTCAGCCATCATATAAAAAGATGGAGTGAAATAGGGGTAATAAGAAAGTAAGAGCAGAGGGTGCTGTGCTCTTTAACATCAGAGCAGGTTTTTATGAACATCAAGCTGAGTTCTAAAACCCAAAGAAATCCTTCATGAGTTGTTTGTTTTATGTGTTTGTTTATTTGTTGGTTTGTTTTTGCTTTTGTTTCTCCCTATTCCTGCAATATATTTGTAGTAGATTAAAATGCAACAGCTCTTGACACATCCACGCATTGGGATCTGTCAGCATGTGGTGTATCTTCAGTGTTGAAGAGCATGAAGCGCAGTGGATCCTTTGCTTCTGAGATCTTACACACTAAAAAGAAGACAAGAGCCAATAGGGACAGAAAGAATAGGACAGAGAAACAATGTGGCAACACATTTGGGGGATAGGATAGAGCTTCATTCCCTATTTAAACCATAATAACAGCCTTTCAATACCTAAAGGGAGCTTACAAACAGGAGGGGAATCAACTCTTTGAAAGGGTAGATAACAGCAGGACAAAGGGAAATGGTTTTAAATTGAGGGGGGGAAGATTGAGGTTGGATGTCGTGCATCCACCCATTCTGCAATTCTGTGACGATGAAAGAAAACAAAACAGTACTGCATCTCTGCCCAATGTCCCTGTGATCAGTCTGGGTGAAGATAGCAGACTGTAGGATCCAGAACCCAGGGACACAGCAGGAATCAGTTTTACCCAGAAAAAATAGCAAGTAAATAGCACAGCTAGCATATACTAGGAAAACGTACTTATTTTCTGATATTCAGAGTTCTCTGTGGCACTTCCATAACAATCCATTTACCCAGCTGTTTTATCTTCCTCCTTAGCATTCCCCTAAACACCACAGAGATCACCAGCTGAAATAATGCTTCCATCCTTTTTGTATGCCCACCAGTCTCTGAATACAGTGGAGCTTTTATTTTTAATTATAGTTGCAATAGGCTGCTCTGCAATGTCGTGTTCTGTCTAACCAGTGGATTCTGCACTTCCGGTAATTGCAGCCTTTTCCCCATACCTCTAGGGCTTTTTGTTGTGTGCATTTAGTCAGATTCATCAAAAGACTGTTTGAAAATGTCAGTAGACTCACCTTTTTTCCTCAGCTGATGGCTCATATTGCAACCTGCTGCTGGAGCACTGCACTTTCGTTGTCTAAGGTGTTTGTGTATGCACCCAGAGGAAAGGCTGTTGCATTTCGGAAGGACTTTTGTTAGGGAAAAGCATTATTCAGATAGCACCATATGGTAACAAGAGCATCCGTATCCTCCAGCTCCTACAAAAGGTTCTAAGCAGCTTAGTAAATGTCAAGTCATTCACGTTAAGTGACATTAATTGATTCAGAACATCCATAATGGGGATTAGGAAGAATCAAAAGTCTGTTGCTCCCTTGTCTAAGTTTCAGATGGACGTGGTGATTAGATCCCCCTCTGACGTTCTCAAAGGACATCTTAATGCATGTCAGAGTTGTATAAAAGTGTGCAGAGTAGATTTACCATGGGAGGACTCATTTTGTGATTAAAAAGTAGAAAAGCAACAAAGAGGACAGCAAATAATTTGTATGAATGTGATGAACAGAAATTAGATTCCTAAATAAGGTTTTAGTTTAAGAATGAATGGACATAAGTGAGGAACTCAGGGACTTGAATGTAAGTGTAGTTTCCAACATTAGCTACAACCGACATGTTAGAGAAACCCAACAAGAGCTTTATTTTCTGTATCAGCATGGACAACAAGCCATGCAAAGAGGAGTTTCCAGCTAGTCTGTTAAAAGCTCAAGGACTGGAATGTGGCCTGTGGTGTAGATGCTGGGGATCAGATAGGAAAACCTGGTGGAGGAGAGGAAATATAAGGGGAAAGAAGTACAGAGAGATCAATACCTTCTGCTAATGACTGCACATGTCAAGACCCTACCCTCCAAAAAGAAAAAGCAAATACAAAATTGTCTTTCATTTGATTCTATTCCAGACTGGCATGCTGGTTGTCATGACCTAAAAGGCTCCATCAATATGACCTGAGAGGCCTGAAACAATGGAATCCTGATGGGACGTTCTGGATTGGAATCTCATGCTGATATTCATTAATTGCATCTAGATTTTTGTAGAAAGACTCCTGACAGAAATATGCTTTAAAACACGGCAACCAAGTCCCTGAGTGACACAACCTGATGCTGAAATTTGCCCTGTTTTGAAGGGAGGATTTGGCTGGGATCAGACCATCACCGGTCCCTTTTGAACCAAATTGTTCTGTTCTGTGATTTTGTACGCTCAACTCTATTCAGCAGGAATTCTGATCTCTTCTTATCTTGTCAGACCTCTACTTTTCATTTTCTTCTACAATTGTTAGAATTAAGAATTAATAACACTATGCAGTGCCTGCCTCGTGTAATGGTGCCTACATTTTTCTTCCTGTTGGGTAAGAATTATTAACTTTATTAACTGATGAGAGTTGGCCATAGCTTCAACTCATCTACTGGAGATGGGGGAAAAAGCTATAAAAATCAGTCTTTGAATGATTTTTGGGATGTTTAACCACTTGTTTTTATAACCAATGTGATTTTGGAATAGCAGTTGAGCAATAAGATCACATTATGCACTACTGAGAGACAAACATAAAGAAAAGAGGAGAACTGGGTTACCACTGTTACCCTACAAATGTCTGTTTATGTCGTCATCTTTATTGTGCACATTCAGCATGGATTTGGCAGTACTATTTGATTTTTAGATGCAAATTTCTTGTATACGCATGTCTAAGATAAGGTACATTCTGATACAAAGCATACACATTTCACTATTTTAATGCAACAGTCCACACATTTCCATTACAGAGAGCAGTATGGTCAGGACTACCAAGGTACAAAAAAAGAAATTAATAGGTATCACTGACATGACCCAGTTGCCCAAGCATAAGCAAGGCATGTTGCATTTCTGAAATATCTACATAGAGCTGGCAAAAGTCATGGGACTTAGAGACATCTATACAAAGACAGCTGCAGGAATATGGAGTTCCAGAAATGATATTAAGTGCCTTTTTTGGGGTAGCCTAGGTGATCCTCAAATAATGTTTAAGCCCACTGGGAAATAATGAGTGATAAATGGAATATGAAGCAGCACTTTAATCTTACCAAGAAAAAAAATGTTTCTGTTATGCTCATCATTCTTGCTCCTGAGTGTAACTTGGTGCAGTATTTTCTGTGGCAAAACCCAGAAGCGGTGCTCAGGTCCTGTGAACTCTGAAATTTCAATATTACTGTTTATCCTTTCTGTTCCCTTTGGTTTGATCAAGAAAAAAAAGTTTTTAAAAAGCCTTTCTGAAGCCTAGGGGGGAAAATCCTCTGTTGGGGCTTGAGATCTCCCACCTGAGGGTAGCTAGATGCCAAAACTCTCTCATGGAGAATGCAGAGGGAATGCCACAATGTGGACCCTTCCAGAACCCACTACCAGCATCCCCAAGCACAGAAGGAGAGCTGAATCCACCATCACTCATAGCACAGGGAGCATCTGCCTCCAAACCTACCCTGGGTGCTCCAGCTCTGCACGTTTTTGCAGAAGTTCAAAGAGGTGGGTCCAAAACCCCAAAAGAGGATGCTGGAGAGCTTTCCTCCCTTCACCTGACCCCACGTTGCACGAAGCGTTGCAATTGTCGGGTCTCTCGAAAAAGGAGCCGGTGCTCTGGAAGGGAGGAACAAGGAGCTCCGGGGCGGGTCTTGGGCAGGTGTGGGCGGGCTGAGAAGCATTTGGCAGCCCCGGCAGAGAGAGAAGAGGGGAGGATGCTGCGGAGAATGCGAAGTTTGTGCTGGTTGCTGCTGCTGCCTTTGGTGAGTGTCCGGCGGGATGGAGGCAGGGCGTTGCACATCTGGCTGCTGCCCGCAGCTGGAGGGATCCATCGCTGCACCACGACCCGTCGTGGGGGGAAATCAAGGTGGGGGGGTTGATCCAGAGGCAGTGTAACTTTTGTCTGAGCGGGGAGTGGACAGAAGGAAAGAGATGTAAGAGAAAGGAGAGGAAAAAAAGGAAAAGAAAAAGCAAGAGGAGGAGGAATAAAGCACATTTGTGAGTAAGGAGGTTAGTTTCTGTTATTATTATTATTATAGTTTTCAAGCCTTAAAATGTTATCAATACGTCTTTCGGTTCCTGTTGATTAAAAGTGCAGTTTCCAAAGGATAGAAAAGCAATCCTAAATCAGAACAGGTGTAGTATGGCTTCAGAGGGACAGGAAGGGACAGTTTCCTGTCTCCCTTGCCATATGAAAGGCTACTTTGCAGAAGGGGGAGGATAACTAGAAAAGAATACTTTCTCCTGATGGGTATGGCATATTTATCTCTTTGAGAGGGCGCTGATGTTTTTACTCCTGAAGGCAGCTGCTTCTAACCAAGCAGGAACACGAAGCATCTCGTGTCTGCTGTGTGCTGGAGGCAGCAGGTGAGATTGTAATGTTAAGCATCAGGGAAGATGGATGAGCAGAGGGACATGTACAGAGAGTGTGTACATCCCTCCCTTGCCAGCTGCTGGTGTTGCCTGTGCTGATGAGCCACAGCAGGTGTAGGTGTAAGTAGAGTCATATCTCCTCTTCCTTGGCCTCAAAGAGTTGTCTGCAGACCTTCCTGTGTGATTCTTGGGGGCTCATTAATTCTACCTTGAGCCATATTGGAGTTAAATATTTAGCATAGACTGGGATTCAGGCTCCCTCTGTAGTCAGTGAGGAAACCATTACCTTCCCTGGAGGCATTTCATCTTGTCCTGCAAAAGACAGATGCAGTGAATGCTCCTACAGAGCCTGATTTTTCCTAGTAATGCTAGATGGTCACAGACTGGATTCTGCCCTTCACTTTTAAAAGGTGAAAAGATGCTCATTCTTACCTCCCATCTTCTGGAACACTCACTTTTTCTCTGTATTTACTCAGTTTTATTTGCAAGCGTTATGATGCGGATTCTTGCTACATAAATCTTGTTACCTGTGGTTATTATTCAACCTGAATCATCCTGCTGCTACAGGTAGAGTGCCTTCGGCAGCTGGATGGCCCTTTTTACACATATCATTGACACAGTGTATTCTTGCAGATGTCTGCAGAGCAGAGCTAACCTGATGTATCACGCACACCTGTGGGCTGCCACGCATTTTAACACTTCAGCATACTGCAGCAGTCAGTTCCCATCATAAATGCCTTATTAGGTGGGGTGAGAGAAGACAAATGCCAGGTTGACAAACTGAATGCTCCATGTAGGCTTTGTGATCGAGTTATTGGTCAGGTATGAACTCTGTCTGGGAAGAGTCAGCCACTAAATTCAGTGGCTTGCACACCTCAGATGTGGGCTAGTGGGAGTTCTGTAGTGGGGAGATCTGTACCCAGAGCCAAGTTGTCAGAGAGGATCAGAGATCCTTGGATGTTTGGGGCAAGCAGTTTTATCACGTGTCAAAGGAACACATCAGAGAACAGGAATAATCATAGTGCAGATTCTCCAAAGAGTTCTTCACTCAGATGTGAAAATAAACCAGAAGGGTAATCCTGAAAACTTCCTCTATGCATCGAGGTACTTCTTGCTCATATCAGCTCCACAGAGATCTGCATGTCACAAGAGCTCCTTTGTGCCTTGGAGAGTAGTCCTTGACATTAAAAATTATCATTTGCTTGTAAGTGACAAGCAACAGAGAGCAGTAGGTGCTGAAATGCATAAAAAGGACTTTTCCTGTCTTAAAGATCTCAGAATCTCAGGGAAAAGATAAGGAGGCATTGAAAAAACACTGCATTCACCATCCATCCTGCTGAGCTGAACTGCTTTCTTCTCCAAACACTTAGCAGCTTTTCACATTTCTGGGAAAAGGCTTCTGTCTGATTTAATGAGTGGAGGTGAGAATGGAAACAGAGGTGGGTTAGCACTGAGGCAGTAGGCACATAGATCCGAATCCATGGCGAGGAGCTGTGCTCCCAATAAAAGGGAGCTGGGTGCTTAAATTCCTGGCATAGCTACTATTCACTAATTTGAGTTTAAGGGACATGCAATTTTCTTCTAGGATCCAGTGGCCTTAACTTCCCCATCCATAGGCGGCTGGAGGGATGGAAGGAGCAGCTCAGGTGTTTTGTTCTGGAGGGGGCTAATGGAGGGAGACGGGTTCTGTATGGTGAGACTGTGTCCTCAAAGAGAGGTAGGAGAAATCCTTCTCTCGAACTGTCTGCCTTCATTGATTATCAAAGGAAGCTTGAATAAAGCATCCAAAGTTGTCCATCAAAAACTTGGAATTAATGTCTAAAGCTACTCGTTTTGAGTCTCTTCATACAACTGGGAAAGGGTAGAAAGGCTCAAAGAGCAATAGCTATGGCTTTGGTGGAGTGAGATTCCCAGTTAACTTTAACATCCAGCTTTCAGTTCCCTGGGATTAGGTGATATTATCCCCACCCTTAGGCTAACCCACTTTACACACAGCAACGGAGAAATTTCTCTTTAGTTTAAGCACTGGAAATAGCAGAATGGAGGGATAGTAACATGCTTCTATTCTTTACGTATTGGTAGTAATTAAAGGTCTATCAAATTTATGCTGGTAACGCACTCTCATTTTCATTTTCCTCAAGATAATACTAATTACATAGAGTTTACAAACAAAATAAGCTATTATATCTGTATTGTCACATACAGAATGACCTGTGAGTGATAGGTACACAACACTAATACACATACACTGACCGTACACAGATATGTATGTATAAAAAACACTGTTCTGTACAAGGCCATGCAGTTAAATACAGTCCCATAAATACAATCCAATACACAGGGGAGCATTCAAGCATTACTCCAATGTCTTAAAAGCAATCTTGAAGAGATGTTCCTCTAACGACTGTAAGGCAATCAGTGTCTCATCTTCTCTTGTTCCATAGGTAATCGAGTTAGAAAGAGGAAACAAACACTGAAAATACCCTCTAGATAGTCATTTTAAGCTAAAATGACTCCTGCAATAATCTATTTAGTTGGCTGAAGAGAAAGATTGGAAATAGGACTTTACCTTTGGGGTTGAAAGTTTTGAGAATCGAGGCTGTGTCAGAACTCTCAAGTTAAGGACAGGATTTTCTATGATAGCCAAACACATTGTTGGTGACTTTCCAATAAAATCAGAAATGGCAAACGGGTTTTGGATATGGTAGAAAAAAATTGGACACTGGCTGGTTTTTACATTCACATTTAAGCTTTGATGGTAAAAAATTGTGGCTACTTTTTAATAGTTTCTTCCAGTTTTCCAATAGAATGGAATTCTGTCTCAAAATGACAGGATTGTTGGGGTTGGAAGGGACCTCTGGAGATCATCCCATCCAATCCCATTGCTAAAGCAGTTCCCTACAGTAGGATGCACAGGAAAGCAGGTTTTTAATTTACCATGTTATAATACACAGGCATCACTGATAGGTCACAATGGATAGCAAAATCCTCACTGCAGTGATGATGAAGTGGGCACTGAAATGAGCAGGAGCTTACGGAGCTGTAGGTTTGCCTCAGCTCCTTTTGGAGTGTATGGGAACATCATCTCTCACTTGGATGTGGCCTGTGGCTGCCGTCCCAGATCTACCCAATCATCATTTGGATCTTTAAGAAAAGTGTCAGGCAGGTGGAGAGAATCAGGCCTGATGGAGGGTTTTGATGAGCTGTATGCAACAGATTGAGAAGTTTATGAAAATGCCTGATGACTACTTTGACTTCTTCAGTGATTAGAAGCATATTCAAATCTTTTTGTGAGCCGCCTTTCATCCTATGAGCTTATTATATTCATCAACATTTCAACATTGAAGAAAAAAAGTATGCATTTTAGAGCACGTTTTGATTCTCTGAACTGCGTCTTCTACACTACTGGCCAACTTACACAACCATTGTGCAGTTAAAACCAGGCAGGGAATGCAGGATATTTGAACGTGGCTTTCTGTGTCACAAAATACCATTTAATTTACCCAAGGTGGGAGTCTGTATGATACAAATGACAGATAACTTTGGCTTGAATGTGGGAGAAAATATTCAGGCATCAGAGTTGTATCAGAAAAGCTGAAAAGGAGAAGCACAGATACAGAGAACAGGGAGTACAGAGACAATTTCAGAGAAGATCTAAGAGATGAATGCAAACTGTAGAGACAGAGACCGAAAAAGCAGTGATGAATATTCTTAGTGAAGGATTTATGGACTTGATACATAATCTATTTTTCGGATTTTAGATTTGGACTGCATTAGAAACTAACCAGATCACTAAAAAGACCATTCAGGTTCTTGAAACGTTTCTAACTTGTCGATAAGTTCAGATTCCATTTTTTTAATGAATAGTCAAAAAAAGATGAAGTGTTACCAAATTTCTCCTGGCTCTTTGATCCCACTGAATTGCAGTTTCAGAAGTGACTAATATATTAGTGCCCAGCTTTCCAGCATTTTCCTTATTTTTAGAGAGCATAGAATTCATCCTTATTTTTTCCCATGTGTGATAATAGACTTTTTAATGACTGAAGATTTGTCTCTTATGTGCCATCTGAATTACGGTTTCTCTACCTCCACAACAGCCTTCAAGCACCATCTTTGGATGGGCTCTCAAAAACGGATGCTTTTAACTGGCAAGAGATTTTGCAAGAGGTTCAGGTTGGATATTTAGGAACAACTTCTTCCCCAAAGAAGTCAGGCATTGGAATGGTGGTGGGGTCACCATCCCTGGAGGTGTTCAAGAAACATTCAGATGGGGTACTAAGGAACATGGTTTAGTGGGCAATATTGGTGGTAGGTGGACAGTTGGACAAGATGATCTTGAAGATCTTGTCCAACCATAATGATTCTATGATTCTATGCTAATAAAATGTTGTTCAAGAGTAATTATGAATCTAAAATCTGGCTCTATGAACTGTCTCAGATTTTTAACATTCCCTGTCTTGTCATAAGTAACTTTTTCATGTTCATTTCTGATTATTTTTTTTTTTCCAGGCAAGACTGTTTCAGTGGTCAGAACTCAAATGTAAGACACCCCTGTGAGCTCTGACTGGTTGCTGATGTTCAAGCCAGCTCAGTAGCTCAGCAATGCAAGACCTCATTCCTTTGAGTGCTGCCCACAATGCTGCATGAAACAGCTGTGTTTTCAAGCCTTCTGGTGAAGACACTCTATAATGGAATTTACAGTAAATTCAAAGCCAGGTTATTGCCTTGCCAGCAGGAAATGATCACCGAAGCACCATTTTAAACCAGCCTCTTTGGCTTATTACCATGGCAGTGAAGACTCTATCAGATTAGACATCTCGGCTTTGGCTCCTAAATTACCCCTTTATAAGGTGAAAAAGAGAAACTCTTTTCCTGCAAGAGCTCAGTGGTTATAGAAGGTTTATCCAAAACTGCAGAACTGTGTCCCTGAACTGGCAAAACAAGGAATGCAAGGCCCTTTACTTTCTAGAAAACCCCATCATCTAACTAACTGTGTCTAACTGCAGACACAATTTAGAGCATCAACAGGCACTTTTATCTTGAGGCCCTGTGAGAAATAAGAAAAAAATAAGTAAACCATACCTGACAAATCACAAGTAATGTTCTGCCCAGAAGGCTTTTTGCTTTTCTGTAGCTGTAAAATGGTTTAATTTCTTGTGTATGCACCATTTCATCATTTTTGTCCTTTTTTTTTTTTTTTTTTTGTTGTTGTTGTTTTGTTCTGTTACTTTCGGTAAGGCTTCAATAGTGTTTCCTGACAACACCATCCTCATTTTTACTTCTTGTAGAGCAGGCCATAGGTTACCTCTGTAACTGCACTTGATATTGATTTTCTACCACCAGACTATCAGAAATATTTTATCTATGCACTGGCATATAACAAAAACTCTGGTTCTGATAACTACAGCTACCCTCACCCCAAATGCTATCCCTTAAAATCAAATAAAACGTGCATGCTAATTAATTGCTAAACCATTGACAGCAGAGGCACTGACTACAATCTCACCAATGGTGAACATCAGCAGTAGTTGTCCAAAAATTTCTGAAATAAATCCTAAAATTATGTTTCCTGATGATTCATCATTGCTGTCAGAGTCAAAACTGCGTGGTCTAGGGATCTGTTCTGCTACAGCAATTCCTCTGTCACGTCTAAAACCAATACACAACTTCCCTACAGGTAGAGCACAGTCTTCTACTACCACTGCAAATTATTTTCACTCCACTCACTACAGTGCAGCTCTGAGTTATGGTGACTTAGGGACTGGTTTAGCAGGTGTGGATTTACCAAAAGAAGAAAAAAAGGAGATGCAGCCTCCTCCTTTAGGCAGCAGGAATTCTGGCATACATGTTCCCCATTTGACAATGCATTTGGGAGAGCACAATTGCTCTGTTTCTCATTATGAGTTCCACCTGTGAGCATCGTGTGTGTTGCTTAAGTTGGCCTTTGGAAAAAGGTATCTCTTCCCCCCCGTTGAGACTTTTTATTAGTAATTACTTGTCTGCTTTTCCTATTCCCTACACTTCCGGCATGAAGAGGAATGTTAAGTTAACCCATCTGCCCCCAAATGCTTTTATCTCAAGAGCATTTTGATTCTCTGTTCTTGGTTTTGATTTTATTTTTGTGCTCTGGCTTTTCAAGTCTTTTGCCAGAGGACTCAATATAGATATTGTAACTTTCAAACATCAAGCCTAAGAATAATCCATTAAAAAAAATTCTCATTAACAGCAACAGGATCTAGGAATTTCAGAAAATGAAATAATGACTTGCTTTCTGTCTGCCTGACTCCATTCCTATAAGCAGAAGTAATGGATTTATGTAGTAATTATTTTCTTACTATTACTCAGACTTTTTTGTTTGTTATGTAGACAACTGAAATGCATTTTAAATGGTAAAGTGATAAATGGGACTCAGATTAAATCTGAAAAATTACATTTCAGAGTCGTGTTACTACAGTAGAACAGCACGAGGTACTATTTTAAGAATAACTTATGCTGATTTATAGAATGTATTTCAAATTACTGCTGGAGGGATATTATGCCTGAAAAAAAGCAATGCCTTAAATTTCTTTTCATACAGTGTCCTTAATCCTCTTTCTGTTCTAATATTAGGATGTATGAACCATTTCTAGAGACCCATAATTAAATGTGCTTTGTCCACGCTACTTTAAAACCCAAATGTAGGCACAATTTTTGAAGGTTTTTTGGAGACAAATTTGTGTTCCTACTTTTTTATTCCTCTAGGCAGATAATCTTGTAAAAAAAAGTCTACATAGCTTCCAGTACCACCACTGACTGAAAACATTCTGAAAGCCAATAAATCAACTTCCAGTGACTGAAAAGGCAATAAAGCAGCAATGTTTTCATCTGCGCTGTGTTTTCAAAGTCATTAGAGGTTTAGAATGGCCTACAGTCTTTCTCAGAAATCCTTCAATCCATCATTTCAATTAAAATCAGTGCTCTCAAAGCCTTTGGCTTTATTTTGAATAGCTGGCATTAGAGCTGCACTATTCCATGATTCCATGTCATGAAGATCCCACTATAGCCAGTGAAGACTCTGGTGATCTATTCATTTGTCTCAACATAGCTGATGTGCTTTCTATGCTCTCTTGACTCTAATGATTTTGATTCACTTGCTTAAACATGCATGCACAGAACTATTGAAGACAACCCAGACAGAGTGCTTGAAATTTTTAATAGGTCTGGCAAAATTAACACAGGGCTTACACAAGTGTATGGGAACTGTTGGTCATGGCCTGAACCTCTGATTGACCACCTGAGGCAACCAATGAGTCAGCCCTAGGAGCACAGGTGAAGGCAATTCACCTGTGCTACCAGAAGGGGTGGAGCCTGGCTCCACCTCTCCTAGATCCCATTTAAGAGCTGATTACCACCAGATTGCTCCCTGTGGAGTTTACTGTGAGCCTACGACACCGGTGAGCATTTATTTAGATTATCTTTCTATCTTGATAATCTTACTAAGCCTAACCTTTGTACACCTACT
This sequence comes from Centrocercus urophasianus, assembly GCF_019232065.1. Lineage (NCBI taxonomy): Eukaryota > Metazoa > Chordata > Aves > Galliformes > Phasianidae > Centrocercus > Centrocercus urophasianus. Next base: position 46,580,502 of record NW_024884711.1, read on the forward strand.
GATTGTACAACAAAAGTTTTGGGATAACCTATGTTACTTCGAATGTCATTGATCCTCCCTGGATAAGTGAAACATCCCATGGATTTCTATTGACTGCAAAAGAAGCCTGAGTAACAAAGTCACACGTAGGCACCAGCAATATAGAATTTCTCAGAGTTCAATGGCTCCTGAAGAAGTACCTGCCATCGTTATCAGATGTTCTAGTCTATTAAGAGCATCTTCACAATGAGAACAGACATGATGCAGCTCTACAGAGGATCTGAAAGTTTTCAGAGTAGGAGAGGGAGGCTAAGCAAAATATTTGAGAGTGCCTTAATGACATTAAGTATCTGTACATAAGAAGTTGTCCCAGTTAGCAGAGCTGGTTGATGATTGGAAATCTACTTAGCTGATCAAATGTAGGTATCTTTATCTGAGAAATAATGTAATTCCTTCAACTCCAAAATGAAATAACTCTTTTTTGTTTTTTTTTCCTTTTCCTCATCTGGTGAAATGGAAGTAGTACCTCTGTGCACATCCTCAGGAAGTATGGTGACAAAATCATGTAATCATTCAGTTCCATCTATGATCAAGTGGTTTTTTTTTTTTTCTAATTTCTGTAAATACTTGGGCTTTACTTTTGTTTATTGAAGTGCGAATGAGCACTTAAGTTTTGTGAAAAACACAGATATAAGGAGGATCTAGCATAAAAGCCCAACTTCAAGAAAAGGTGTTACATAAAAGGTGCTACCATGGAAAATCCCAGCAGGGATGCATACCCGCACATGTATATAAACTGATATATATTCAGGATCAGAGCCTCCTTTTCCTCTCTGTCCGTCTTTCTGCCATTTATGTGTCCTGTTTGCAGAAAAATCTTCAGCTTGAGTCTGCAAAATATTTTACCTCAAATTACAAACCCTAAGTTACAAACAGGAAAGAAACCCTGCTCTGTTTGTTCTGGTAATCACTGGATTTCCTGGTTGTTTTGTCTTTTGTCTCATTGAGGTTGTGGGAATCCATCCAGAATGCAAGATATTTCAGCAGGTGGTGAAAGAAGAAGCACTCTGCTTAGAAAGGAACGAATCTGTTTCACCTGATCTTAAAGGTAATGGTCTTGATGGCTAAGATCTGATATTAATATGAATTGTATCACTTCTGATGTGTGGTGTGAAGATATCAGTTGTTCTTTTGGGTCACAATTTGATCTACATTCCTATCCTCTACTCCTATTTGGTATGAAGTGCTTCTCCTGTTGGCTGGAGCTTTACCCCATCAGCTTTTAGGCATCTTTAGAAGCTCAATGTCTAAGTCAGGATGTGTCTTCTTAGATTCCCTTACAGTCAGTGGAGGAAGGTAGATGTCCATAGAAAATTTTTCACTGCTTCTGGCTTAGATGCTTATTTTAGGATGCGATGAATCATTCTTTACAGTCATATTTCTCTTTACTATCTACAGGATGAGACTAAGATGATTAGTTCGTACTCTGAAAAATTTTAGATGCATAGTTTGGGTAGGAAAATCATACTTGGATTATTTTTTTAAAAAAACATTGAAATAGAAGAAGCTTACAGAGAATATAGTTTGAGCATGGTTTTTAGTATATTATGTTGAAAATCATTTAAATTTTGGTGAAAATTTTATTTGCTAGAAGGAAAAAAAACAAATACAATCCCAATTTCTTCAAAATATTGTGGTTGGGGTTTTTTTGTGTTTTTTTTTTTGTGTGTGGGTTTTTTTTTTTTTTCGAGATTAGGTTGGGCTGGATGATCATGGAGGTCTTTTCCAACCTTGGTGATTCCACGATTCTGTTTTTTTCTGTAGCCTATCCAATTGCTTTGGTACCTGGCATTCTTCTAGTTCTCATCAATTTTATCTTATTGTTATTTTCCTCTCACTCCTTCACCCCCTTTCATCAAGTCCAGAATACCTCCTGGATAGATTCTATGCTGGGAACGCCTACTAAAAGTCCCCCCCAAAACTCTGGTAGAAACCAGGCATCTTCCACCATGATTTGTTGAACACTTTTTCCTCTTTGAAAGGTGGAGAACAATATTCCAAGTATTTTTTTCTTCAACAGAAAAATAATTGCATGATTCTGGAATCTCCTTTGTAGTAAAAGCCACTAAAAGTAATACAGTTCCCTCAGATCCCTGTTAAACTATTTAAAATTCTTAATTCTGTTAAAATCACACTTTCCAAGTGTGATTTTTTTTTTTTTTTCCTAGTGATTCCTTTCCACATGAATTCTCTAGAGATGTAAAGAATTTAACAAAAATCTCTTCTGCTTTTTTTATACCCTTTCTCAGAATAGTTTGAAATGAAACATGAGACCAGGAAAAACAGCTCATGCTCAACGTTGTACCTATGGTACTTATGTCAATGGGAGAAGTCCCTGACTTGTTTCTCAGTTTTCAGGAAATAAACTGAAAGATCACAAATCATACAGAGTTACTTCCTAGCAGAAGGGAATCAGAGGTGGGATTCATCTACATTGCAGAGGTTTTAATCTGAAGTTGTTATGCATTTTTCTCATTGTACACAGCAATGTCTAATGAGTTTCATCAGAAGACCCAGGATATAATTCCTCTCTTGTTGATGTGGGTAAAACAGGTCAGTTGAATCAAGCTCTAAAAAAGCAAATCACACCCTAAAAATGCCTACTCTTCTCTGCTGTCTAAAAAGGAAAGAATGACTGAAGCAGTCTGAAATATTAATGATGTCAACATTATTGATGTAATTGCTACTACAGTTGTCTATATGGAGTCTCAGGTGACTGCCATTCATTAGTCTTTTGAAAGCCTCAGCATGCAAAGTGTTCTCTGCATTCTGTGGCCTAGCCATCAGTTTTAAGTCACTGGAAATGGAGCCCAATTTGAGACTGAAAACATCCCAGTTCCGTTCCCAAACAAGGATCTGTTGCTTAATCTCACGTTGTTAAATAGGCTACATTTTTATCCTAGAGCTCCTTCATGATTTTTGAATGCTTTTTAGAGGGACCCTTTTTCTCCTAAGATGCGTGGACCACTGCTTGTCTATATGGAGCTCAGCTTACCTAACTTTGTTCATTTGCAAATTAGCAGCCTAGTCTATAATCACCAGAGAGACCTGAGTACATGCAGTGAGTGATTCATCCTGTCCTCAGAAGGGAGCCACCAGTATGTGGGATGAATCATCCACTGGAAGTCCCTGTCTCTTTACACTGATTGTAGGGGGAAAATGGCTAAGTTTAGCTAATGTATTTTAGACAATTAAAATTAGAGATAATAAATTGGGGCTTCTATTTTCCCATTTGGCAATTTGGGGATAGCAGGAATTTCATCCTCGAGAGGGTGGTGTGAGGATAACTTAATGAGAGATTCTCAGGACTCTCCTTTCTGAAGCCAAAGAGGAACTCTGCTTTGCTACAAGCAAGTAATATTGCTTCCACATTTCAGCTCCTGACAATTTTAGATTTGCCCTCTCATCAGTCACAGAGGAAACAAAAGAATCGGTGAAAGAAAATAACACCTCCAGAATAAAACTTGTGCACTGTTTTATATCTGCCTTATAACTGCCTGGAGATCAGTTTCTGCTACAGCATGATGCTGGCTTTTTTTTTTTTATTGTTTTGGGCACCTTTACGTAGTTGGTAATTTTTCTGTGCTGCACCCACACCTGCTTGACAAAAGCCACTGCATGACGGCAGCTGGAGTCTCAATGTGAGGCATCAGTGACAAAGCCATGATTAACCTTAACTTCTGATAGCACTTTTAATTGGACACTTGGTGCTGCATCTTCAGTCAGCCACCTCTGGTGTGGGGAACCTACGACTAAGAACCAGGCAGGTCTGCTGACAATGGTTGTTTCACAAGATGCTCAGAGAAGTTCTCTTGCTTTGGGATGGATCTAATGCCTGTTGAAGTCCACTGACAAAATGTTGGCTGATTAATGGCTGGATTTCAGCCTCTATGGGTTTTTCTTTTAAGTCAGTTGAAATGGATAGACTTTAGATGTGAAATCAAGAAGTTAATGTTGGATTTTTCAATTATTTTCATCTAGACTCTGAAACCATTAATGAAAAATCTCAAGAGCTAGTAATTATTCCATATTTTTATTTTATTACTTCCATTTTGTTTTGTTTTGACAATAGAAACAGCTGCAGTTGATTTGACTTTCAGATTGTGTCTGCTTGAATTTCATGTACATTCTTTCCAAACAGAAGGTAGAAGTGCACTTGTGAAGGATGATACACTCAAGAGGAAGAGGAAAGCAATACAATCCTTCATTTGTAGAGTTTTGTGGCCTCTTGTGACTCTTCTTCATGCATACATATAAGTGGGAAAGCCATAGACAATCTCATTATGGCAAATCAACTCCATGTATTTCCTTTACTTAGAATCATTTATTTTTTTTTTTTAATTTTGTTTTTCTTTCCAGGATGTGCCAGAGATTGGGATGGTCTAAGCTGTTGGCCCAGAGCTGCTGTGGGGGAAATAGTTAAAATTCCTTGTCCAAGATTTTTTGAAGAAATCACCAATATCCATGGCAAGACTTTTTTCATATTCTTATTATCCCTACATGGTTTAAAAATAAATTCTAGTACCTACAGATTCAGTAACTTCCACGTTTTCATGATTCACAAAGCCATCCAATGTCAGCCAACGCAGGGTAATGATGCACATACACATCTTGGTTTATGGTGGATATTCGATACTTTTCTGTTTCGTGTGTAGTACTGAATTACCTAGTCTCCTTGATCTAAAAACTATGGGTAATTGCACTAGATTGCTGAGGTTATTATAATGGAATACATCATAGAATCACTGACTTATGAAGTCATGAAAAATTAAGTTTAGAGTCAGAGCAGGATCAAGTTCAAGGATTATATCTGACTTCAAAGCTAGATCAAGTGGCTCAGGGCTTTTTTCATACACATAAATTATGTTGTGAATGCAGGATAGATTTCATGATTTGATTTCCTCTGTGTGAAGATTGAATTTACAGAAAGAACATCTATATTACCTAAAAGAAATTCTACCTCTTGAAATGAACGGGAATATCCGTGTTAATTTTTAAAGAATAAACGTTCAGATTATTTACTGTGTATGGCTAGTTGTACTTAACATGACTAAATTGGCAAGGACCAAACTTAAGAATCAAAATCATTTCTTGTCAAAATATAAAAATAACTAACAGCAGAAAACGAACAAACAAAACCCAATGTAACATACCCATCCTCTAATTAATTCTCTGATATGTTTTGCCATTAAAGGCTTCCTTCAGAGAAACTGCACAAAGGAGGCATATTGGTCAGAACCATTCCCATCATATGCTGTTGCCTGTGGATTTGATGAAGGTTCCAGCAAAGGTCCTGAGGATCAGGTGGGTTTTTATTTCCTGTTTGTGAACGTCTCTAAAACACACTCTCTTGTTTATGCTGAGTAGACAGATATTTCCACATATCTGAGCCCCATCAGAATTCAGAAATGATCTTTCTTCAGTGTTAAGTTCAAACCTATTAAGTAACAAATTAGGCTTAATATAAAGCTCTCCATCCTTTGTTTCTCTTGGTGTTACTCAATAGATTTGTGGCTAGATCACCTGTCCTGTCCAATAGAATTTGTTTCTCTGAGAGATAGGATTTGAATCCACATCATCTTCCAAGGAAGACTTACCAACCTGCCATAGGAAACCACTGAGTGTAGTTCCAGTGCTTCCCACTGCATTGGTGGTGGTAGTTCTTCAGTGGATGAGCTTTGCTTTGTGGCTGAAGGGTATTGATTTCTAAAGCCATGGTCACTGCCTCTGTCTCGTGAGTTCTGATCTTTGCTAAATGGAACACAAGAGAACAGGGTGGATTCCCACTCCTTGTACCCATTCTGCATTGGGCAAGGCTCCTACATCTCATACAAATGCACTAGACCCTATACCATAACAGCTCACTCCTCTCGCTGTGGTATTTTGATAGAAGCAATGGACATCTCTCCAATCTGGGAAAGAAAAGACTAATTTATCCTTGTGCATGGTCAGAGTCCTGACTCCACAGTGGAAAAAGATGATTAGCCACGGATCAAAGCAAGACAAGAGGTTGAACAGGACTGTTTTCATTAATACTCCAGCTTTTTTTGTATTCTGGTGTAAGCCATTAATTTGGCTCTTGAGGTGTAATTGCTCAAACACAGAAGTAATAGTTCAATTATCTGAATCTTTAGAGAGTCTAGACATAGATGGATTCATCCTAATGGATGAATTCTGTTTCCATAAAATTGGAAACAGAAGCATGGTTGTAATAGGCAGTAGAAATATCTGGAGCAAAATTCCCCAAATGTAAACCAAAAAATATTTATATTTCTCTGCTATGTGGAGAAGCTGAAAAGAAAAACGCTTAAAAAATTCTTCAGGTTTGTTATCTCAGTCATACCCTGAAGGTCCATGAAGAGAATACAAAATGAAAAAGCTCTACTGTTCTGTAAACAGAAGGAAGCAGGTGATAAGAACCCCACTTATGTTCTATGAGGATTACTTCTTTTATATTTTTTATCTTCAGTGAAGCATCTTTTGTATACAGCATTGATTTTTATCTACCCTAGAAGAATATATAAAGCACATCAAAACACTTCCTTATTCAGCTGAAGAAGCTGTTTTCTAATTTGAACCTTTGTTTTGAAAATACCGTAAAAAACATTAGCGGTATTTCAGAAACACCAGGATGATTCCTACGTTGTCAGGGTTACCTGATTTATTTATGGATCCACTTAAAATTGCTAATATATTGCCTCAACCTAGAAATGCTGTCTTTGGAGAAACAGAGATTGGATCAATTAGAGAACAAAGTGTCCACTGCATTTCCAAGGAGGAAAATTCAGAAACTTGTTTTCTTGGGATTTTGAATAATCAAGGGATCCTGTAGTAAATTAGAATAAAATGTGCATATTGCCATTGGATGAACTACTTGTCCAAGGAATTAAAGATAGTGAGGTTACTTTCATGGCTTTAATTTTCTCACTTTCACGGCGCCATGAGAATTTTTCACAGAGCTCTGGTTTCCTCACCTTGCTATATGCAAGTTGTATTCCTTTTTTAACCATAGCTCAAATCAGCATGAAACATCCCTTGGCCTAAAAGGAGTACAGTATGGCTCTCATGTAAGTGTGCTGATTCACGAATCACCCAACAGCAAGTTATGCATCCTCAAATCCACATACACCTATAGGATAAATTGTAGTTATTTAACAAAATTAGCATGCTCCAACTATTTTATGGTGACTATTTTGAATGAACTGATGGGCTGTGAAACCTGGCTCACATGTATGAGGGCTTCAAAGTTAAATAAATAAATAAATAATAATAAATAATCAAAAGCATGTTAGTGATGGAGGGAGAAACCTAAATCAGGTCTTTAATATCTAAAGCAGTATGTAAGGGATGGGACTGACCAGTGAGGGAACTTGTATCTTATTGAAGCACACCAGTATGCATGCTGCATAACCACCAGCATCAGTGTGTGTTCTCTTTTTCTCATAGAAATCATATTATTCTGCATTTTGGCGTGTCTACACTGCTGGCTATGCAGCATCAGTGACTACACTCATTACAGCTCTAATTGTCTTTGCTGCCTTCAGGTAATAATAATTGGTCTCTTTTCAGGATGTCTGTAGACAGCCTCATCCTAATTCTTTTCAAACTATCTGTGTTTTTGTTTTTACCTATTTTCAAACCTTTCTCAGATGTTCTACTGTCAATGGCAATGAGTTCTTCTATATTCATGTGGTGTCATTTCCCCCCAGAAGCTAAAACACTAAAGCTGGCTGGATAGTTTGTCCTGGTCTCTTTAATTGCACCATACAGTAGAAATGCTCTAAGCTGTTTTTGCTATTAACATAAATATTTCTCCAGTACATAGCAGGACAAACCATACACAAACTGAGTATGCCTCACTTCCTAAACCTGTAATCATTACAAGCTGCTCATTCCTTCTGTGGAAGACATTATCAGGAGCAATGGAGAGAGGTTGAAAGACATTTATATGTCATGTTTGATAATGTTAGATATTAGGAAATTAATCCTGCTTTTGATTGGCTTCAATGCACCTGGACAAAAGCCTTAAGCTTGATCTCCAGGCAAGAGCACAGACAACAGAAGCAATTTCCTAGATGGAGTGGGCAGTCTCTCTCTTATAAAGAGACCCAGGTATAGAGGTTGATATATCCAAATCTTGAAGGAGATTCCTTCATCTCAAGTTTAGACTGTGGGCAGGACCATGTAGGGGAAATTGAACTTGGAAAGTGTCTGAAGTAATCCTGTATTCCTGTTTGAGTTTTGATGAGACCGTGAGAAATTTCTCTTGAAAAACGATTTTCCTTTTCTTTCTCCACGTCAGAAAGTTCCATTGTACACGGAATTACATCCATATGCACCTGTTTGTCTCCTTTATCCTGAGAGCAATTGCTGTTTTCACCAAAGATGCCGTTTTGTTTGCAGATGAAACTATGGACCACTGCCTGATGTCAACGGTACTAAATTTCTGCGCTCTCTTTTCTTGAGTTAATATTTAATTCGTGATTCGAAGAGAACGTAGACGTTTCTTAATCCCATTTCCCTTCAGTTTGCAAGAACTGTAATCTTCAAACAAGCAGTATCACAAGCCATGAGATCAAGTGCTATGGGTTACATTCATCTGTAGTATATAATGCACAACCTCGTTGAGTCTTATGGAGCAGTATCCATTTCTATCATATAATCATATATATATATATAATCAGATATTCTGTTTTATTCAAACTTCTGAAACCTTGTATTAAATTCCTCAGTTTCTGTTTGGCAAAATTCAATTTTGCTTATACTTGTTGAGAACCAAAACGCAATGGAGAGTACATCTAATAATTTTTTTTCTTCCTTCCCATTTCCAGGTAGCTTGTAAGGCTGCAGTGGCATTCTTCCAGTTCAGTATTTTAGCCAATTTCTTCTGGCTTCTTATTGAAGGAATATACCTTCAGACACTGCTTTTGCTGACCTTTGTTTCGGACAAGCAATACGTATGGTGGTTCATCTTTGCTGGCTGGGGTTTGTACTGTTTTCCACTTTGTGCTGTTTACCATTTCTACTTACTTTTAGAACTAAATAAAACATCCTGAGGTTTTCTCTGATAATTTCATTTGAAGAAAGGTACCTTTTCATGCAGGGGCACCACATTAAAACCATACCGTTATCTATATTTCTTACCTTGTTAGATACTTCGCCATTTAAAACTTTGAAGAAGGTAGAATGGATCATTTGAATAGGAATATCCTAACGCTTCTAAAGGCTGCTGCGCTCCTCTTTATGACTGGAATTAATTTCATGCAACTAATGTCATTATAAGTTAATAATCTAACTCTAAGCTATCTCTCCAGGTTTCTCCTGTAGTCAGTAGGGTGAGGTAGGCATGCTGTGGTGGTGATTAATCCGTTCCTCAAGCAGATGACTAATGTGCCTGGATAACAGCCTGAAAACATCTTGCCTCCCTCCACTGACTGAAGAAGTTTGAATGACCAACTTTAAGTTGACACTTTGCTTTTATGAGGCAGAAAGAGATTAATCTGAGACTGCACAGGGTCAGATCTAGGAATCAATAATTCTTTCTTTATTTATTTTTTTCAGAAACATTTTCTGTCTTTAAGGAATCTTTTGAGTGTATACATAAATTTGAAACATCCCCCAGTATCAGAATAGGTGCATTTAATGCATAAAATTTCAGTGCAGATAATTGTTTACTGCAACTCTTATCTTCTTGCACCTCACTTCAGCCATTCTAAAATAGAGACACTTTAATAGAGAGATTACGGAGCGTTTTTATTTTGAGAGTGAAATCCAAATTCTCACAAGTTACACTATAATTTTCCCTTTTTCTCCAGATCCTCAGACTTTATTTGACTTCATTAGAAAGAAAACAACTCAATTTTATAAAAGGGATATTAATTTGGAGCTACTCAAATTATGATTGCCAGAAACTAAACACTTAGGTCCTGATTAATAACAGCTAACATGAAATAACAAAGAAACACCTCAATTAATACTGCAGCAATGCTCATGTCCTATAATCCATCAAAAGTAAGAAATGTCTCGGGACAACTCAGGTCTTAGGTATTATGAATACAAATATTTCTCTTTGTTAATTAAAATGTCAGTTCTGAATATTTAAAACTATGTTTTGAAATTGCAGTTCCACGACACCCCCTATCCTCTTTCATTTTAGTTTCATGCTGCTATTCTACATGGATTTCTTTTTTCTCTGAACTGAGAGTTAAGTTTTCTGTAATTTGACTTTTGTCTGTGTTTCAATGAGGCATCCAATCTGCTGCACTGTGAACATTCTTTCAATAAAGTTTCCATAGAACACAGCATTAAAAAAATATGTTTTTTCCATGTTGATTTGCCCAGGAGCTCCCACTGCTGTGATGCTTACTTGGGTCCTCACAAGACTCCATCAACAAAACACAGGGTAAGTCAGTGTTTGAGTAAGGAAGCCAAGGTCATCTAAATTTATAACGTATTTTGATTTACTAGCAGGTAAAAAAAAAATAGAAGTTAATAACAGATAAACAAGAATATTGTTCCAAAGGTGTGCCTCAGATCTTTAAACTTCACGAGAACATGAGAAAATAGTTTCCAGATCTCTAATTTTGATGTACGTATATTGAGTAATTAAAACTCGAAATGCCACAGCAAGAGTTGAAATCATGTTTTGTTTCCCAATGCTCAATCCTTGAAATAACTGCACTTGAAGAAAATCAGTGCTTCCATTTAAAAACAGCCATGAATTTCTAGCCTTATCCTTTTCAAACCTGCACCTCCCAAAGACACTGTTACATCTTTATAGGTAGTTTTGTGTGCTATTTTCCTTCTGTTCTTTTTCATTGTTATTTTTTGTCTTTGAACATGAATGCCAATTATAAACAGTGGACTGTTTACAAAGAGCTGCCCTGAAGGCCCTCATGTTATTTCATATGGATGATAAGTTGGAAGAGATACTATTTCATATCTACCTTGTCAGGACTCGATTTAGTGAGGGAGAAATAATAAGTCCTATAGTCCACACTCTGTATTTTGCTCTCATCTAATTACTGCAGTGTGTCTGCAGCAGATGTTCTCCACTGTAATACTTCATAAGTCGTCATCCTTTCCACTGTATGTGCACGGAAAGGTGTGAGGAGGATTTCATTTTTCCTCCTTTCCTGTTGTTCCTCTTCTAAAGAATGACCAGACTGCTGGGTTTATTTGTTGAATCTAGAGAAAAAGAGCCTGGCACAATTGCAAAGGCATTATAAATAAAGCTCAGAAGGAAATTGGAGAGTGTGAACAAGAGATCTGACAAGTTCTCACAGTTGAAGAGTCCACGGAGATTGTGGATGCCCCATTCCTGGAGGCTTTCAAGGCCAGGCTGGATGTGGCTCTGGGCAGCCTGGTCTGCTGGTTGGTGATCCTGCACATAGCAGGGGGTTGGAACTGGATGAGCATTGTGGTCCTTTGAAACCCAGGACATTCTGTGATTCTATGAAGAGGAGACTGGAGAGCACTGGAACTTTGAGTGCTCTTCCAGCAAAGCCACTACCCACACTATCTTCTTCTCTAGTATACTTGTATGTCCATTATAAAAAAGAGATTAGTAACATCCTGTTACACTGCAAAGGCAGTGTAATGGAATAGCTCCAATGAAGACGTTTATAGAGCTGGAACATTTTCATTGCAGACACCGTCATTCATTTGGTTGCTCCTCTGGTATCAGATGTAGTTTCAAACCACAGTATCAGAACCATTCTTTTCTTATCCAACAGCTAATTCACAGGCCTAACAATCTGAACTTACATTAATGATGCTCATTACACTCAGACATGCTGGTTAAGCTATCATCTGTAAGCTCCAACGTTATTCAGCTCACTATCCTGTGTCACAAAAAAGAGAAAAGAAAAAAGAAGGAATAAATTTCCTTCAAATTGGGCTGCACGTAAATTTTCTGGGAGGTATCAGGGAAAGAATACTGGTAGAGGTCTTGGAGTTATCATTTAAAACAGCATCCATCACTTTCCTAATCAGTGACAGAAATAGTTCTGTATGTTGTGAAAAGTTCAAATGGTGCACGTAACATTATTGCTTTTGTTTGCCTTTTCAGATGTTGGGATGATGATGAAAATGGAGTGGTGTTATGGATCATCAAGGGCCCCATTCTGTTAACTGTACTGGTATGTTTCTGCATTTTTTTCTTCAGTACGTTCTGAAATCTTACAGCTATACTAGTGTTTCTTCCCCATGAAGTGGAAAAAAGCAATGCCATATGCCATACTTGACTTTTTTGAATGTCAAGGAGTTGGAAATTATAGTGTTGGTTGCTTTTTTTTTTTTTTTAACCAAAAATCCTAAATCACAACTGATATCACACATTTTCTGGAGTCATCCTAGGGCACTGCAGAACCACTTTGACACATCCATTCCACATACCATGTTCTTGCCTGCGTCTCTGCGTTCTGTTTCTGAAGGATGTCCATATTGACATAGATATCTCATAGATAATAGGAAACTGATTTAATTCAAGAAATTTCTCCAGACCATTTTATCCAGTGTATTTTTACAATGAATTCTTACGATGTAAACTCATGACAAAAATTGTCTCGTGTGCAAATTCATTCCATCTAAATTTAGGAAGAAAATAGTATGTCATTTAAGACTGTGTCTATTATAATCTGTGTTATTATTAATGAAGGAAACTGGAGGGACTACTTAAACTAAAGAATCTTCTAAGACTTGACAATAAATGCAATGAGATAACATCAGACACAGAGCAATACTGAGATTTGTATACTTGACTCATCCAGCAAAATTTTGATCGTATTTTTATAGATAGCTATATAATGGTGGGAGAAAGTAATATTATTTCTAATGATACTGATATGATCTGAGAGCAAATGTCCACTGTTTATGTATTTCCTATTAGTAAAGATTTGTAGTTAATTTATATCAATTGAAGATACTTCCTGACTTGTAGTAAATTTACATATTCTGTCTTGCCTTTTCAGGTTAACTTCATTATATTTATTAATGTCATCAGAATTCTAGTCCATAAATTGAAATCTCAAGAGGGAGGGGGGAGCAATTCAAGCCACTTTGTGTAAGTATTGTAGGCTCTCTTGAAATTTACCCATTTTAGCTGCCCTAAGATATTATTTTACAGGCAAGGAAACAAATAGGTTACAATAAAGAAAGAGAAGTCCTCAGAAGAAATAGTAAACTAAACTTGTCTTTTTATCCCAAATGTCACGAGTTTCTTCTTTGGGAGGAGGCAGGAACCTGGGAGGCATGAGAGGGGGTGGAGGGTGAGAAGAGAAGTCTAATGCAATGTACTACAGATGCAAAAAGATCCAACTTATAATGAGTAAATATATTCAGGTAATGCATCCATCTTACTTGACGTTTCCACACAGACAGGGAAAGAAGCAGATAATTTTCATTTTAATCCTCAACAGTAACATGCTATTAGTCTATTAATGACTGAATGTAGTCTGCCTTGTTTACTAACCCCTTTAAAATCAATGCGGATCTCAGTGATGCAGACAGAGGACTAGCATCCTGTACTAGCAAGATATTTGATTCTTCCCAAGATGTCTTTTAGTTACAGTGCAAGACTGTGCCCTTCTGGAATGATCTGAACATCAAGCAGAAAGCCCTAGGGCATTGTTCATAGTTCTAGCACCAATGCTTAAGCAACAGATTCAAGTCTTGTGGACAGTAATAATCAGATCGTCCTTGGCAGCTGTGGAAGTTTAGGCGTTTACATGGTAGAAACCTTCAAGGAATTGAGACTGGTCTCAAAAGGGTGGATTAGAATGCCCTGTTTGGTGCCTCAGCAGTTGTATGCATAGCATGGAGAAGAACACATAAGGATCATTCTGAAGTACTTACATGCTGATTTGTTCATCTTTGCTGGCCAGATGCTGACAGTGGGAGTGCCAGAAAACAATCTTTCCACAACTTCGTTAGATATAGTTGCATCCATTCTGAGCTGCAGTAAAATTTGTTCCAACAAAACTGTTGTCACTAATTTCACACATGTAAAAATGACTTGTTCTTTGATCCTTGACTTGCCAGGAGACTTGCTAAATCTACGTTGCTCTTGATCCCACTCTTTGGAGTGCACTACATCGTATTTGCATTTTTCCCAGAGAGCACTGGTTTGGAAGCTCGACTTTACATTGAGCTAGGCTTGGGTTCCTTTCAGGTAAGCAGAACAAAAAGTTTATGAGTCCTGAGAGGTTTGAGCTGAAGCACCACACTATTTCATTATTTAGGTTGACTATCAGAGTAGGTGTTAATAATGTGTCTAAATTCAGCGCACACATTCCATCTCACTCTCAAACAAGCTCTTTATGTTGTTTGCTCCCCTATCTTATTATTTAAAATCTCACAATACTTCTTAGTTCTGACTCATTCTTCACATAATAAAAAGATGCACCTACATTTATGGAATAACAGTGACTGAGTGCCACAAAGATCAGCCTGTGGATTAAGGAGGACTAAATGAAAATAATTCCACATGTAACAAAGAGGATGATAAGAGGACTGAAGACATAATGATAATATATAGCAATCTATTCTGCTCTTACCCTTCATTAGTAGCGAGTCCATCATCTGAACACGTCCCTTTTTCCTTTTCCATGTTGGACTCTGTTTGGAAAAACATCTGTTGGCCTAAGCCAAATCTGTGCCATGGACCACATTAATAATTTACCAAATCAGTAATTTAACAGTGCTCAGGACTGTGACTACCAGTGCTAGCACAGTCTGCAGAATGGTTTGGATGTGGGCTGGCTAACATTAGTAATATTATAAATATTCTGGATTCTGCTGAGACATTGAATCCAGATAAGAAAACCCAGTAAATAGTGCCATGTCACCTAAATCGGAGCAACAGAAAAACATATACTGTTGCTGTCTTACTCAAATTTTGAATAAAAGATGATGTTTTTCCCCGTTTCAGTGATCCAAATCACAATGGTTAATTTTTTTTCTCTATTCTCCCTGTCCTAGGGCTTTTTTGTTGCACTTCTATACTGCTTCTCAAATGCGGAGGTGAGTAGCAAGTATCTGAGATTATCAAAACCTCTGAAAATAATGGATATCTCTTATTTTTTTTTTTTTTTTTTTTTTTTTGATTCTATAATGAATCTGTGCTTTGATCTGTTCCCAAATGCAGAAATACCCAAAATTCTTTTTCCCTTAGCTGCTTTTTTGATTCTAATTGTATTCAAATAATTCTGGAAGAAGGACAGCTGAATCAGCTATGAAGCACTGACCCTTTACAAATGGTTGGTGACTTTCCTGTCGAGAGACATTTGCTCTGCTTTACCTCTGATAGTTGTCACAGGATCTCAATGGAAAGCCTATAACGCTGCACTTTCTTCAGGTTTATTTTCTCCCACAAGTTTATTTCCCTTCAATTTTCCAGTAAATAAGCAATGGCCAATAGCAACTCCCCTGTATTCTTCTGAATTTTGGAAACTTTATTTTTCAGTGTGAATGTGGATGTAGTTTCAGTCCTTCTAAAACTGCATGAAGGCTTAATCTTGATTGATTTGAGTGCATCTAGGCCTTATAGCCGTGCTATAAAATATTGGTATATTTTGTTTTCATTGCTCACTCTGTCTTTATTTTCTGATTGTTTTTAAATTCCTTCCCTGTAGGTTCAAAGTGAACTCAAGAAGCAGCTGTGCAAATGGCGGTATCAAGAATACCTGAGCTTCACACACAAACATGGGACTGTGTCCAAAGAAAACAGTCCAGTCAACTATGTCACTCAGTTATCACTGCTTGAAAAAATCAGTCCAAAAAGGAAAACACCTGCCAACCAGAATGGTGTAACTTCTGTCTGAAATTATCTAGCAGGCGGAGTTGCTGTGAATGCACTAAGGCATGGCCAGTTTGGATTCTTCGTGGCTTTCAAAGATTCAGTCAGTCACAGAATAACTTGGATTGGACCTTAAATATCATCTAGTTCCAATCCCCTTGCCATGAGGTCATTGCAAGCCACCAGATTAGGCTGTCCAAGGCCCCATCCAACCTGGCCTTGAGCACCTCCATGCATGGGGCACTCTCTGGGTGGCACTGCCAGGGCCTCACTGCTCTCTAAGAATTTCTTCCTAACATCTGACTTAACTCTCTTCTCCTTTAGTTTAAAGCCATTTGCCCTTGTCCCATCACTATCAAGTCGTGAACAAAAGTCAGTCCCCCTCCTTCTTATACCTTATATAACTTATATAAGTTCCGTTCAAGTACTGAAGGCCACACTGAGGTCTCCCCAGAGCATTCTTTTCTCCAGGCTGAACAAGCCCAACTCCCTCAGCCTTTCTTCACATCAGAGGTGCTCCAGCCCACTGATCAATTGGTCTCCTCTGGACCAGTTCCATCCACTCCAACCCACTCCAACAACTTCCCATAGCATCCACAGATTTCTGAAAATTTCATATCGTGAATGTGAGTTGCTTTTCTCACCTGGTACATATTAGCATCACAACTCCTGTTCCCACTCTCCCTGAACACAGAAAATCCCGTTATTTTTTTCACTGTTGTGAAATGAGAGACTTATAGGTCTTGGACATCAATAGGTTAACACCCAAAACAAAGAAGCTACATTCATTTCTTCCATGTCCAGCACTTCCATCACACTTCCACACTTCCATCCAGTATTTCCTGAAATCTCCAGTTTTTAGGAGTTCTGTAATTTATCTTTATTTGAGAGAACTGTAGATTACATTATTGCCAGCCATTGCCATTGTTTGTTTTTTGTTTTATTCTTTTGTGTCTGTACAATGGAGAGATTAAGTCAGGCCAGAGGACCCCAAATCTTTTTTTTCCATGACAAAAGCTGAAGTAGCTGAACATTAGGAAGATTATGTGTGTACAAAGGAAGAACATACAGCAAACCTTATCCCATCTGGTCTACCTTGAGTTCAGAATAATTTACAAGCCTTGTGTATCTGTGACAAGACACTGGTCCTTGAGTAGCTGCAATAAACCTTATGTTGCAATATCCTTGAAGGTTAGCTGGATCCATCAATTAAATCCACAGATAAACTGTGTTTTTCTGAGTTTTTGGGTCCTCCTTTGGAGGATGAACTTAATTCTGTGATTGCTCTGTTGATTTCACTTCTGCCTACCATTTCTCAGCTCATTACCACTTCGATGAAGAATGTGTTTGAGGTCAGAAGTGATGCAGAGTATGGTCTAATAAGTCACGTCAAATTAACGCCGTGCTAATATCACTACATCACTTCCAGGGTGGCCTTTCTCTTTCTGTGGGACTGAGTTGGGTTCTACATCAAACTCTCCAAAATGGTGTACAAAAGATATACAGAACATATCTGTAGTTCATTACAAGGTAGGACCATTCCCAAAAGTGCCTGCATCTAGTCTTGAAAACAGTGCTTCTGGCCATTCAAGTACAGGCTACACTTTCCATGAACTGGAATATCAGTTTAGCTTCAAAAAAGTAGAGCTCTTGCCCCCTTTTGTTTTTTTGGCTGAACTCCTGGTTGATTATTTTGGCTAGGAGATATTTGACTGTGGAAAACTCTTGATTTTTTGCTTCATTTTTGGCCTGATGGCTACAGGAGAGACAAATGTTTCTATACACATAATTCAGACTACTCCTTTATTGCTTAGGCATGTAACTCCTCTGTCCCAATGAATCACATGCTTTGCACAAGGTGTTACCTTGTCTGTTCTGATCACGCTATTAGTTTTATTTGTAGGAGTGAACCCATGATAAGCACACTGTGTAGCATAGTGATTTGAACACAGTTGTGTGATTTACATCTATAAAATGTAAGTGATAATTAAAACTGTTGTGTTTGTGTCTTGTATCAGTTTCTGTGTTTCCTTTGGGACTTTTAAAAAAAAAAAAAGAAAAAACAACAACAATCATAGAATCATAGAATCAATCGTAGAATCATAGAATCATAGAATGGCTTGGGTTGGAAGGGACTCCAAGGATCATCCAACCCTCCCACTGCAGGGTATTACAGTTGTGTTTGCTATGGTTATACAGGTCTGAAGCCAAAAAGTATAAATAATTATGACCTCTTTACCCAAGAGAATATTTACATTATATAACCTTGATCATGAAGCTTCAGTTAAGGTCGTATTCCCCTTCCAAGACACAATCATCAAGATGCAACTCTGTGTAGCCTACTTCTATAAATTTATGTTCAGCTATCTGACTAATTATGAATGTTCTCTCTAGGCAATATCTGCATCGAGCAGCATTGAGTTGTATGACATATGAAGGAACAGGCACACCATTTCCTTTCCTCTGCCTTTGGGATTAGCGAAGTTGGAGTGACTTATGCTTCTCCTTTTGACTAACCTGAGAACATTTCCTCAAAAAACAAAAGCTCACATAAAACTCATGCTTAAAAACTGCCATGAGGTTTGATGTTTTGGAAATTTCTGCTTCCAGCACAGTTTCCCCCTATTATTTTGGCTTTCACCCATCTTTGTGGTTTATTTGGTGAACATACCAACCCTCTTGTGTTACACAGCAATTCTCACTTGCCAGTTGAGCTCCCAGAATGACCTGTATTTGTCTTTCAGACCAGCTGTATGCACTACATATCCCTTCCCTTTATTACAAGATTCTCTGCTGGACCAAGGATCCAGGAAAAGGAACTCATCTCACAGAGAAGCAACACAATACCTCAGATGTTCTCCAGCAACTTAAGCTACAGGATCTGCCTGGATCTTGGACAGAAAGTTCCTGCATCGCTCTTTATGCTTTTAGCATTTCCATGTCTTGTATTTTCAAACACTATAAGTAAGAAGGGGACATGCCATGTAGCAGAATCTGCTGTGATGGGGCAAGAAGAAATGGTTTCAAACTAAGAGGGCAGATTTGGATTGCACTTAAAGATGTTTTTTACAATAATGGTAGTGAGGCACTGCACAGGTTGCAGTGAAAGGTGGTGGTGCCCCATCCCTGCAGACACCCACAATCAGGGGATGAGCTGTGAGCACTGATGGAGCTGTGGGTGTCCCTGTGCACTGCAGGGAGTGGGACCAGATGGCCTTTAGAGATCCCTTCCAAAGTGAACCATCCTATGATTCTATGATTTTAGAACAACGTGTGTAGGCCATAAGCTGGAATTGAGGGCTATATTAAGTTATTTTGCACATATATAAAAAAAAAAACAACAAACATTAACTGCAAACATAATTTACAGAAGGGCGTGCTTGGGAAAACCTGGTGATGAGGCTGATAATCTCAAGGAGTGCAAAAGTTTCTGAGATAATGATTTGACATGGGTGATGGTGTGTGCATGATAAGGAATGTGCTAGGGATGTACTGCTTCATCCCAAGGCTGTGAAGGCAGTTGCCACAAAGGCCATCGAACAGTTCTGTGCATCAATGGAAGGCACTGCCTCCTTGTGGTGCACGGGCTGTGCTGAACGTGCACAGTGACCACTGAGCATTGTGCTCAGGCACTGCTTGCTGCTCACAGCACAGATTTGCCCTCTCCTGAATGTCAGACTGATCTAAAAGTTATTCTTTCAGTAAATTATTGCTGTCTTATATTGGCAAGTTGGAAGCAGGACATGGCTTGCTCATAATGAGAATAAAACACTGCTCACATCTTAGGTCTCTCTCTTTGTAGGTCTTCACACAACCTAAAAAGGAGTTTGGCTTTAACACCTCTGTTTTAGCATAGGGGTCCATAAATATCTCCTCAAATAAGGGGGTTGTTATGAAGAGAGCTGTGGGATTTTCCCCACTCTGGGAGCAGAAGCAATAGACCAAGAGGGGAACAGCATCTGAGAGATGCTTGGCTGGGGTTACAAAAGCAGAGGGGTCCCAGGGATCTTGGGGGGAGATTTCTTGTCTGTTTTGGCATGGACTTGCATGCTACAAGGTAACATTCATCAGAAATCCAACTGGGAAAAAGCTCTACCTGCCAGGCAGGTGGTTTTGGATAGACATGGATAGACATCCTGAAGTCTATGACTTGTGGCATTGAGGGTTGCGGTCAGTGGGCGTGGTGGGGATGGGTTGAGATTAGATGATATTAGAGATCTTTTCCAGCCTTGATTCTATGATCATTGAGCATATCAGCTGGGAAAAGATGTCTTCCTTTAATTGCCTAGCATCTTTGACACAATTTAACTCTTTGGATATTATTTTTTAAATCACTTTGCAAATTCCATGAACAGCTGGGAAGATTAAAAGCAGCAGTTTCAGCCATTTCTCTTGGGATTATAACAGAGACAGATAGATGAGGTGGTTGAAACTTCTCACCAAGAACAGATTTTGAACTCCTACAGTGTCAGCATTTTTTTCCTCAAAGCTTGATTGTGTGGACTCCGAATTAAAAGAGGTCCCTCATGAAGGCAGCTTGCCTCCTCTGCCAACAATGAGCTTCCACAAGGTTGCATTCCCAAGTCTGCATAATCCACCCACACCTGAGCCTCCAGAGCAGTGCAAAGAAACAGCAGAAGGTATCTAAAAAATAGAAAATTAAAAAATTAAATTAAAAAAACAGCAAAACAAAGGAAAGCAAAATGAAAGCCCCATGCTTGAAAAACATTTAGTATGATTACTGCCAGAAAAAAATCCAAATGGAAGAACTGGAGTCAGCAACTGATGGGCACATCATACTAGGGTATTTATGATCCCATCCTGGGATCAGAGTCAGCGAAGACATTGCAAAAGTGGGATTTGGATTTTTAGGGTGGACATTGCTGAACTGTATCATTTAAACATGTTTAGTATAAACTGGGTACATGGGGTAGGACAAGAGGGAATGGCCTCAAGTTGTACCAGGGGAGGTTGAAGTTGGACGTTAGGAAAAACTTCTCTAACAGAGTGTCAGGACCAGGAATGGGCTGCCCAGGGAGGTGGTGAACACCCAGGGAGGTGTTCAATGGAGATGTGGCACTGAAGGACATGGTCACTAGGCAGTATTAGTAGTAGGTGGACAGTTGGACTGGATGATCTTGGAGGTCTTTTCTAACCTTAGTGGTTCCATGATTCTATAGTTACCTCTCACTGAAAGCTGATGTTGGCAATGTCTCTGAGCTATTCTTCACTTAAAATCAGTGGGTACATGATGCATACAATCTCTGGAGACCAGGCCTTGGCTCATCTCATCCTCAAGCAGTCATGGCTGATAAAGGGGGTTGAGGATGGCCAAAGCTGTTGTAAATTTCTAAAGCTCTGCCTTATGAAAACCATTCTGACATTCCACAGTGAGTGGAGATTCAGTCAGTGTCATATTACTTGAAAGACAGCTGATCAGTTTAGAAGCATGAGAGAAAATTATCTTCTTCGGGACAAATATGTTCTGAAGGAACAGTGCAATGCAATACTGTCTGTAAATGAATTGGTGGTATTCATCCCACAGGTTATGACTGCTAAGCTGAGGTGTCTGTATGTTGCAGCACCTACAGGTTTGGATGTTTAAGCCACAGTTAGTGAAATCCATGAACCAAAGTGAGCACTTACATTTGGCCAACCATATAACTGTGTATAAGTGGCTACTGACCTAGGTTTAGATTTGGCTGTATGAATACAACTATTGAATGCCATTCGATATGCCTTGACATCTGCACTGTCTCATAGAGGTGATTGATTTTTGGACAGTTTGAATGCCTAGCCCATATATACATGCCTACCTGTTCCTGTAGCCCACTTCCATGACATAAACTCAATGCCTTATATAAAGCCTACTACAGGAGCATCCTGGCCTCCTTGCAATTGGCTTGCATTAACAGCATCTTATTACTCTCTTGTCATCTACTGTACAAAAATGACTCCTGTCCAGAAAACTCATCCTCAGTCCATGTTGCAAGAGTGGGAAATGTGGCTGAATAAATACTCTTGTTGGGTTAAGATTAAAAACAGATTTTACAGGAGTCAAGCCCAACTAATGCGTGGGTGACTAAAACCTGAAATGTCAAGATGCTTCCAGCAGTTTGGAGGTCCAGTGGTTACTCATTGCTCAACTACTGGAACAGTCAATAGAAACCCCAGATAGAATTTGATGACTGGTGCCCTGCTAAATAAAAACTGTACTGATGGAACATGGTTTATTGGGAAATATTGGTGAGGGTGGATGGTTGGACTGGATGCTCCTGGAGGTCTCTTCCGACCTTGGCATTCTATGATGAGGTATTCATGCTTTGGCAGAGGGGTTGGATTCGATGATCTTTGGAGGTCCCTTCCAACCCCTACAATTCTGTGATTCTGTGATAGTGACACAGAAAAATAATGAGTCACATATTTTCCACGGAGCTTCCCCTAATATGCCCATGTGCCTTGAACCCCATTTCATTCCAGTTCCTGAAGCAACACTGTAGGATGTTGATCTCCAGTTCTGCCACAGCCCTTTCCTACCATGGGCCTGCTTCTTTGGGTCTGACCCACAGCCTGACATCATGACCTGCCTTCTTCCTACCCTGTCACCACAAACTCACCTAATGGACTCTTGTTTGAACCTGGTCTCCTTGTTCCATCACAGGGGCTGTGATGGACCCTACTGCCCACTGATGAGTTTTTCTTTTCTTGCTTTAATGCTTTAGAAATAATACACAGGCCCCAAGGGATCTGTGGTTTACATTTTAGAACCTCAGAGATTACTAGGTATAACAGATAGTGTGTTGCATTCACTTTTTGGTCATATTAGACTATATCCATCCTTGATATTTACATAGTGAATTAAACATCCTCCCAGCACGACTCCACTAATTGATGGTGAAGGAAAAACATGCACGGACCACCTACAGTAAAGACTTCATGATTGGTTACTCCAGGACTGACTTTGCCAAGCAGAATCCAGACTCCTTCTCCATGATTCCAAAAAGTTCTCTTTGATGTGATTTTATATCAGAACGGACTTATACAAAATGATAATACATTTATTGTGTCATCTACAGCAGTTTACATGTTAAAAACAATTTCTCTGAACACAAAAAAAAATGTTAGAAACCAGCAATTGATAAATGTTTTTCCACCTCATAACAAAGCTGTATAACCCCAGACCCCATTACCAGTTAAACCAGTTTTGACCCCCCCAAAAAGATAAGTATTAGACCCAACAGGCCAGTATGTTTGTACCTTGACACAGACAAAAGCCAAAATACAACTTCCCATACTATAAGATCTCAGAGCTGTGGGATATTTTGTTGCCACTAAATTGACAAAAAGAAGGGGATAAGAATGAACACGATAAGTATTTGTTTTTACAGCTTATATTGGTATACAAAGGCCTCTTCAGACTTTTCTGCAAGGACAAAATCCCTCAGAAAAGGCAAATTCCAGAAGCCTAAGACATTTCAGATACTGGAGAGTGTCACACATTGTCATGTCACACAATAATTCTTCATGTGGATGAATCCCCCGAAAGAAAGCTGATGGGAATTTGTGATATTAATCATAAGAAAGTGAAAGGATCACAAGGTTCAAGACATTGTTTAAGCTCTGCTGGTGAGTTTCCATACACAAAGTACAATGTGTATTTAGCCAAATGTAGTTTATTACTACTAGATATGTATGGAGTTTACCATCAGATCATCATTAACTGTTATCTCACACTCTGTATCTTCCCAACATTACTCTTAAATACAATTCTGAACAGGCTGCACATGCCTGACTCCTAAAAAGTCTTTTTTCACTGCATGTGTACTCTATACCATGATTTATTTTCTTTCATCGATACAGAAATGCATATCACATGACCACAATCAGAGAGCAAATGATTTTGTATGCCCTAATTTCTTCGGAAGCTTTGTTCATATCATCAAACCTCAAGACTGGAAAAGAGAGTTTTAGTAACATGAAACCACGCACTCAAAGTGGGGAGGAAAAGTTTAATTTGTTGAATAAAAGGATTTAATACTCCTTGTGATTAGAGATGATTAACAGTAGTCATGCTCTCCTTGCCAGCTCTTCTCCACCACTGTTTTTCAGAGTATACGTTCAATGGGAGGCACTGAAGAGCTCATCACAGACTGAATGGTGCTATAATGCAGAAAGCTGAGAAACTCAGTACAGTCATGCAGATTTGAAGAAAGCTCTTAACAACTCACCATCAGCTTTCAGCAGGTTTTCAATCTTTTTTTGGTCTGTGGGAGCCTTTACATAATCACGGGTAAGACAAAAGTCCTTCAGAAACCTTACAAACTTCCATTCCTATATATAACGTATGAATTTATATTCCTTAATGATCCTCCACTGACACTTCATAAACAGTCTATGGACTCTGAAATCTCCACTAACTGATTACTACTGCCACAAGCAATTATCTCCAAATACTACTGAGAAATAACTTAAACCAACAGGCTTGATGAGTTCCTGAGCAGTCAGTCTGATGTAGTGGTTGGCAACCCTGCCCACAGCAGGGGGGTTGGAATCAGATGACTTTTGAGTCAACCCAAACCATTCTATGACTCTATGACTTTATGTGAAATAAAGCTGTTCATATTTAAGGAAGTGTGAAATGATCTGGAGGCAAGACTAGTTTGAACAAGAGCAAAAGCCATGAGCTATTTCAATTTGGAAATTAGAAAAATGTTTCTCGCTGCCAGGAGTTTTGCACTAACTATCCAATGACTGTGGAAGGTGAGAAAAATAAAACAGTTACTGAATTTTAAAAGGGAATGCTGATACTGATAGTGTCAAAAAGAGAAAGACGTGGGCGTGCAGGGGGCCAACAGTTTACCATAAATCAGCCATGTGGCCTGGTGGCAAGAAGGCCAATGGTACCCTGGTTGACCAATGGTTGACCAACAGTTGACCAAGCATTGACCAGTGGTTGACCATGAGCCAGCAGTGTGCCCTGGTGGCCAAGAAGGTCCATGGTT
Organism: Centrocercus urophasianus; assembly: GCF_019232065.1. Classification (NCBI taxonomy): domain Eukaryota; kingdom Metazoa; phylum Chordata; class Aves; order Galliformes; family Phasianidae; genus Centrocercus; species Centrocercus urophasianus. The sequence continues at coordinate 46,605,339 of NW_024884711.1, forward strand.
CCTGGCAGGCATTACACAGAGCACGGCCAGCAGGACAAGGAAGGTGATTCTCCCCTCTGCTCTGCTTGGGAGGCCACATCTGGAGCACTGCACCCAGTGCTGGGCTCCCCAGTTCCAGGCAGACAGGGAACTGCTGGAAAGAGGCCTGTGGAGCCAGCGGAGGGCTGCAAAGATAGTGGGGACCTGGAGCACCTCCTGATGACAGGACAGGCTGAGAGCCCTGGTGCTGTGCACCTAGAGAAGGTTGAGAGGGATTTGATCAGTTCTGATCAGTATGTGAAGGGTGGGGATCAAATGGATGGGGCCAGGCTCTTCTCACCACTGCCCAATGATAGAACAAAGGGCAATGGGCATAAACTGGAACATAGGAAATTCCATATGAATGTGAGAAAGAACTTCACTGTGAGGGTGACAGCACTGGCACAGGTTGTCCAAAGAGGTGGTGAAATCTCCTTCTCTGGAGATATTCAAGACCCATCTGGACACCAACCCATGCAACCTCCTTAAGGGAATTGCTTTACAGAGGGTTGGACTGAGGATCTCCAGAGGTCCCTTCCAACACCTACAGTTCTGTGATTCTAATATTCTATATTGGCCAAAATATAATTGCTCCAACTGGCACAAATGTAGCTGGAAACAGAAAGTGCAAAAAAACTTGTTGATGTCATTCCCCTGGGCTGTGGAGCACTTTGAAATCCATTTATCTATCATTAATAGATCAGTTATCATATTAATTGGTAAAAACTCTGCTGGATCTTGGGCAAAAAAGTCAATTCACAAAGGCTGATGATCCATACCCTTCTTGTTACTTTTGAAGAGGACTGGGAACCCAGTTGTGCTCTGAGTAAAGCAATTAAGGAGCTGCTCTATGGAAGTTTTTCCTACTTGCCATTGATGGTGGAGAAAATCCAAGGAGAATTCATTTTTACAGGTGTAATCTCTAATTATCAGCCAAATCACTTCCTGCCCACTTCTGTCATTTAGTAAATAGAACTAATTATGTGGTTGCCACACTTGGTTCTTTTGTTTCTGTGATGAACAGATGCTGAGAAGGAGGAGGTGGACACCAAATACAACATGTGAATTTATCTGCTTGCTTTTTTCTTTTTCATTTTAACACTTGTTTTTAAGATACTTACACAAAACAGAGTAGCTTGGGTACATTCCTTGCATGAGATAAAAGGACCCACAACTGAACACATACAGGTGAAAGCAGAAAGAGCTGAGGTCACCAGGCAACAAGGAAACAAGCCTTTGAAACACACATCTTAGTTTTCATTTAGGGATGTTAATTGTTGTGTCATATCAGCACTCCACATCAAAAAGTCAATAATAAAACAGTAAATACTCACAAAAGATGCAGTACAGCAGGCTTTTGAACAGTTACAAAAATGGAGAAAATTAGACTAGATATACATTATGGACATGGTAGAAAAAATGGCTCAAGGAGCACTGCACACTTTTGTTTCTCTTTTAATTACATACTGTTAATAACATATGCCTTTCTAGCTCCAAAATATATTTCACAGTGAAAATCAAACAAAGCACTGTTGCACTCAATCGATATTTACAGACACCTAGAAGCAAACCAGCTTTGGGTTTCTTCCATTCTGGAATGAAGAGACATTGCAGCCACAGTGAGAGATGGCTGCACACGCCTAACATTTCAGCTTACATTCAACATAAAGATTTCTGAGAGAGCAATTTGTGCGATGGCATCAGAACCTGGTTTAGATAACTCTGTACATTTGAAGAGTGATCTTTCCAGTAACAATGAAAAAGGCAGACTGACTAAGGGGAAAAAGGCCAGGCTGGATGTGGCTCTGGGCAGCCTGGTGGCTGGCGATCCTGCCCATGGCAGTGGGGTTGAAACTAGATGATCTTTGATGTCTTTTTCAACCCAGGACATTCTATGATTCTATGAACAGTTTTTGCAAGCATATCAATACTTTCAATAAAAAGAAATCATAGTAGAAGGGGTTGTTTGTATAATATATATATATTATATATTAGATATGTAGAGATATATTAGTTCTTCTCATAAATTCAGTGCTGGTGAAATGTACCAAGGACTTCAATTTGTCCAATGAACAGTAAACACAGGGATTGCAACGGCAGAAATTTCCTCTCCACTGCCCTCCAACTCTCCTTGCTCCAGAGCATAGCTCTGTAAGAGGCAAATCCAAGTCTTTGGGACTATTCAGTCCTTGGCCTCTCCTGCTGAGAATGCAAAAACAATAACAGCAGTAATACTGTGCTGAAGCCAAACTCCAAGCCAAATTGAAGTGGCTGTGTTCTAACAATAGCAATGTTTTTCTGTACTGATTCTAACATAGCTGAGGACCCAGTCTCCATTGTGCATGACTGAAAGGTGGTTTTGGTGTTGTGGACACATGCCCATAAGGCACTGGACTGCGATCCACCAACTCAAATTTCAGAGCACTGCAGAACAGGAAGGAAAACAGCAGAATCTAAAAGGAAGCTCAGAAAAAGCCTCCATCAAATAAAATAATATGAAACAAAGTCAAATAAAACTCAAAATGAAAATTATAAAATACACATTCTTACTCTGGACTGAAACGTGGAAAAATTCTCCAGCTAGAGACATTTCAGAGTTATTTCTTTTTTTTTTTTCCCCCAAAAAAGTTTTGAATTTATGAATGCTTGAAAATTAGCCACCAGCTATTCATGCAAAATACTTCTAGGGTGTTTTTCTTTTTAATAATATACTCACAATATTGTCAATGTAACTCTTAAGTGAAAGGCCGTACTACAGAAAATACGAAACTAAATATTATATGCTCATCTAATGTTAGATTATGCATTTCCCAAGTCCCAAATATTCATTTACCTGATAGATCCGACTTCGCCATTCTTCCTCTTCAGTGTCCTTCTGGCATGCAAAGAGTTCCTTGGAGAACTCTATCACATAGCTTTTAGCAGAATCTAATGGGACAGGAAACTCTGATCTGTCAGCTAAAATACTTCGGAGATTTTTTGCACATGGTCTGGAAGAGGGGGAATGATTCTGCTCTCAGAGCAGCAAGACTTGCAGAAAAGGTATTTGTACCATCTAATTCCCACTTAGGTGTAAGTAAAGCGATTTAAACTTTTTTACTGGTCCTCTGTGCCAGGGTAGATTGCATCTGACTGGAACACAAATGTCTTAAAGGAGTATGATCCTGTACTGACGTGAAGTCAATCTCAACACTTCTGCCTGTTTCAAATTATTTTTACATTCATTTACTCTGCTACAACCAAGAGCAGAATATGTCCCTTAAAGCACTATGTAAGAGTTAAGTATTATAATTAATACTTCTTTTGCAACTTTCTGACCTTTTTTTTCCTGTTAAAAAAATAAGGAAACTATTGTTATTCTTAGAAACCTGTACTTAAAATGACATTAAAACTTCATTTTTACCCAAACTAACAAAAACCAGTGAAATTAAAACTCCAGCACATAGTAACCATTCTCTTTTCCTTTTTTTTTTTCTTTTTTTTTTGTTTTTCCCATGATCAAGCTCCAAAGAACAAGCCTGAATTTTAAATTCCCTGGTTGCTATTAGTTCCAGTTCATACCTTCACATTTAAAATGTCATTTTCATTTTTTTTTAATATATGCACACACACACACGCACACACACACACATATATAGATATATATATCAGTTCATAAATCCAAAATGAAGAGAGAGCTAGTACGGTTATCAAAGCCTTTATGAGCTGTATAAAGACTCGTTAAGAATTGACATCATCAACATTTGACTGAAGTAGATGTGCACCAGTCGTGGCTTTAACTACAAGGCAAAGTTGGAAAGAATGTTTTAGGTTTTCAAAGAGAAACAGTAAGAACATCAATGTTAAAACAAATTATCCAAAGAGAGAGAAAAACGCCAGATGTGGGAAGTCATCCAAAGGCTTCATCCTTTCTTTCCACAGTGTTTCACTGTTCAGTTTGATTGCTCAGCAAAAGCAGACTTTTACCTTCCAGGATGATTGTGCCAGATCCCTCTCGTGCCTCTAGCAGAGAAGAACCAGGACACGCAGAAGTCAGCCAGGTTGCAAAGGCACCACGACGCGTGACAGTACTACACAAAAACATGCTGTGTTTGGACATGGATGCAAAAGGTTCACGGTTATCTGGAGGGAAACGCTGTCTTGGAACTGACTTTTGTTCTTAAGGTGGGAAGGAAAGGTTATTTTTATTATTCAAATAATTCAGTCAATCCATCAATCAACTCTCAGTCAACCATTGCCAAAAATATAGATATATCTCAACTACATGGCCCTTTTAGAAAACTCACAGCTTAGCTAGAACATAAAGCATTCTCAGAAGCATCCTTGGGTATGGAAAAAGTCAGCTGATCCCATCGGTCTTGCCTGGAGTTCCCCCATTGACTGATGACAGCTGTACAGCCTTACATTGGCACAGCAGTTCCTTTAAGCCCACTGAGTACATCTGACTGAATCCAACCACGAAGTTAATGTTCTGGTGTTCTTCCTGAACTGGCTGGTATGATTAACTCAAACATGTTAGCTCCACCCTAAGACTCAAAAAAGAAACATTGCGGAAATTCACATGCCAAAAGTCAGATGATGGGCTAAGATACCTTCGACTAGAAGAAAAAGAATGCAAATACAAAACTAAATGAAAATCGGTTTGAAAAATAACCATTATGTCCATTCATGAATTAGGATCAGTTTGGCAACCAAAGATCAAAACTGCACAGCAATCACTTGTTACTTTTGACTGACAACGGATTACTTGCAGATGCTCTGAAATGTATATCACTGAGCAAGTGGGCTTGGCCTGTTTTTATCTTTTAAATATTTTTCCATTAATGGCATCGAGTACAGTTGTGTATTTACACTGATTGTTAAAAAGATATGTATATACACTTCCTTCACTTTTTTCACCTCTACAAACATCAAGAATGTTCTGGAGGTAAGGAAAGGGAAAGGGAGAGGGAAGGGAGGTGAGGGGAAGGGAAGGGAGGTGAGGGGAAGGGAAGGGAGAAGGAAGGGAAGTGAGAGGGAAGGGGAAGGGAAGGGAAGTGAGG
>NW_024884711.1:46610498-46636129 GCF_019232065.1 Centrocercus urophasianus
AGGAAGGGAAGGGAAGGGAAGGGAAGGGAAGGGAAGGGAAGGGAAGGGAAGGGAAGGGAAGGGAAGGGAAGGGAAGGGAAGGGAAGGGAAGGGAAGGGAAGGGAAGGGAAGGGAAGGAAGCCTACACCACCACCAAAATGATGTTGGTTTTTTTTTTGTTTTCTTTTTAAAGTGATGGTTTTTGGTTTGCTTGTTGATTGATTTGTTTTCCTTAGCTGCTCATGTCGCTAGATTCTCCGCATTTATGCTGGACATCCGAATCTGAGAGCTGCTCTTGCTCAGAATGGAGAGTTGTGTCCCCCCGTTCACTCCGCTGCTCGCTAGAGAAGGATGACGATGTTTGAAATCCACAGCAAAATACCGGTTGACTTTCCAGCTCCTCCATTTTCTCTTTATTTCTGATTGCACCTTTAGGGAGAAACTTCAAAAGGTCATTTTTTATGTACTTAGCCGCTCGAGGACATGCTGACAAGTTATCAAGTTCAGAAAAAAAAAAGAAAAAAAAAGAGCAATTTTGAAGGCTATTATTAAACTCCTTACTTCAGAGAAACCTACAGTGATTTCTGCAAGTCTGAAAGAGTGCCAGGCATGACGTGGGGAAAGCACCCTGGGTTCTGAGTTTCTGACTTCAGTTAACTTGGGATCAGCCCATAGGTGCTTAGAAGATGTGCTTGGTACTAACCCAAACATGGTTTTTGAGTTAGCTTTCTGAAAAAAATTATCTCATTTTCATCAGTGGCCAGCGGCGAGCACGTAACAAAGAGCCAAAGGTGATGGACAGTAATCAAATAACCTGTCCAGAAAGGTCTCTCACCTGCAGTTAACAGATGCATGTCTACCGAAAACTTTGCCTGCTGTGTTCAGTTCAACTCTAACTAGATAATAGCTCTTGGGTCCATGTACATCTATGAAATATTCCTTTCCCTGGAGTTTTTTTTAATGTGCACCATAAATCATACACAGTAATTTGTGTTCAGATATCCAGTTAGAAAATTAATAAAAATAAGAACAAAAAATTAATAAACACTTTGATAATCTTTCTGCTTTTCATTTATCACTGATTTCCTGGTGATCTTTCTAGGTGAACACATGTACGTAGTACAGAAGATAATAAGGACTTAACACAAGAAAGATTGTACTGGCTTGGGCCAACATTTATTCATTTGGTAACTCACTTCCAACAGTATCCTATAGCATATTTAAGAAGGAAATAACGTAAGAACTGACAAATGTGGAGATATCCTCCTAACATTTTTTTCCAGCCTTCAATGAGCTTGTGTATCAAAACTTCTTTTTCCCTTTAGCAGAAATTGCTAGATTTTTGTAGACTAATACAGTTGTTATAATGGATCAGCACATTCCAATGTGCTGCACAAGTGCTTTAACAGTATGGGCACTAACTGCAAGGAGGAAAAATCCAACTGGAAAACTTATATTCTCCTTCTAGTACTTTTAATTTTCTTTTTTTTTCGTAGTTATTGTATAGATAGGAATAGATTAGATACATTATGGAAGTATCTATCTGGGTTAGTTTGGTTAAGTACCACTTCTCCAAACCAAACCAAAAGGACAAAAAAGAATAAACCACAGAGGTTAAAAGAACATTGACGCACCATGCAGAATCTTTGAAATGTTCTTATGTCAAGGTTAGTTTAAGACCAGACCTTCTGGGTATTCTTTGAGCGTTCATGAGAGATAATACACGAAAGAACAGGTTTAGGCAGAAGAGACAGATATCCAGTACTGCCAGCTGATGGAATATGAATGCAGCCACCAGAGGAACTGTAGGAACACGTGATTCAGAGCACACCTTCTGAGCTACATGGAGCCACGAACAGTGCACATATACAAGTCCTTTCATGGTCTTCCTGACTATGCCCATGAGCAAAGATAAACTATACATATGTTTGCTGAACTCGAGAAGATTGTTGTTTTCATCTGAGAAGGAATCTCTTGGATAAAGAAGTTAGAATCCCACTGAGCTAGAGACCAGTTATTACACACTGTATCAGAATAAACATGGAATATCTACTGCAATGAAATTGGTAGAATAATTGATCCCAGTCCTCCTAAATAGAAAAACAGAAGGTGGTTTTGTTCCTGCTGGACTGCACAATAAATCTGAATCCGTGAAACAAAGACTGGATGAACAGTACGTATTCCCTTTTAGGCAGAATTGAGTAGGAAGTCTATTTCCACTAATGGAGAAAAGATTTGCCTCATTCATTTAGTTCAATAAACAAAGTCAGGATAATTTCAATTTGCAAATCAGAACAGGTGAATCAGAAATTAGGTCTAATTAGAACTGGCACAAATATACACAAATACATGCACACAAACACGGATTCAACAAGAAACAGTTTCAGGCTTTCAGAAATGCAAAGATGGAGAACTCTTCACAAACATACTTTAAACTGTAGTTCAATATAGTATGTAATATTGTCCTAAACTTAACTCTTTGGCCCTATAGGAAGATAAAGACATAGTGTTGGCCTGTAATATGCAGAAAAAAAAAAAAAAAACAACAGGTTTTCATATCTCCACTCATCATGGCAGATTCTTCTTAGTCAAGTTTTTCAGAGTACAGCAAACACCATGAGAAGGGAATATGTAATGTGAGAAGCCATGACAAGCAGCACTCCCAGTTATCTTCTACAGCTGTAGTGCTTTATAGTACTACAGAATGAAAATAGACAATATCAGCTAGTGGAACTCCATGGAATGAAGGCAAGATAGAGTGTCTGGAGGTTGATTTATCTTTTTTCTTTTTCTTTTTTTTCATTTAGATGGTCAGATGTTAGAAGTTTAAGCAAGGAACTAGTCAATTTATAGATAAACACACATCCCTGGAAGACTATTAGTTTAATCTGATTTAAATACCACTATGGAACAAGACAGAGAGTCTTCTAGAAGTTGTTTTTTCTCTATGTAGATTACAAAGAGAGCACACAGCTGTTACCCCAAAGTTAGTTGTTGAATACTTCTACATTTAATCACTCCTGAATGCCATTCTAGAACTTTAAGGTTTCCTAAGCCTTCATCACTACTTCATTACTAAAAATAATAGTGATCTCATTTTCCAAATAGCACCAAGCCTGATGGAGTTCAAGAAGTGTTTGGACAATACTCTCAAACATATGGTTTATTTTTCATGTAGTTCTGTGGGGAGCCACACAATGGACTGGATGATCCTTGTGTGTCCCTTCCAAGACAGGATATTCTATGATTATATAAGAAGTGTATCTTGTGAATAGCAGAACAACGAAAAACAGCATTAGACTTTTGGTTTCAGGGACAAATACTTCCTTTCAGTATGGGCAAATTGATAACTTTGTGAAGTTGGTCAATAAAGAAAGACTGTATACAAAAACTACATAAACCTTTACTTGTAGATGTGATAAAAGAGTTTGTCAGGTGACACAAAGTGCTCAATCTTCATTTTTTTGTGAGAAGAGGTCTAAGTGGCTTATTGCATGGTCAGATTGGCCAGGATTAATTTCTCTTAGCATTAACCATTTAACTAAGATGACTAAGTTAGGAACCTCCTCATTTATGGATATTTGTGTAGTTAATCAGAAGACACAAGCATCTGTAGAGAGAGTCAGCGCAGCTAAGACCTGAGTTTCTCTTTCAAGGCGTTTCTGTTGACTGCAGGACTCCTGGGAAACAAGCCACTTAACAAAGTAATTGCCTCCATTAGGAAGCATTAATCTGAGCCTGGCAAGGCCAATGTTTTGGTTTGATAAAGACATCATGCATCCTCCTTCTTTTGCCGAGGCACTGTGAAATTCATACCAAGATATGAAAGAATATGTAGATGGTGATTTACAAGAAAGGATTAGAACAACAGTTAGTCCCACAAGGAAATGGGATGGGGATGGAAATAGAGATGGTGGGATGACGGAGGTTAAATATTAAAAGTCTTACCTCCCCGTTCAAGAAACAATAGAGAACAGCAACAACAAAACCCTAGGTAAATGGGAGAGAAAAGAAAAACTAATTCAAACCCTTCAGGAAATACTGGATAACAGCTGGAGTTTAATAAACAAACAAAACGAAGCATACATGTAAGTGCATAAACAGGCAGTCTGAGAACTATGCATCCAAAGCCAGAGTAATGAACAGACAGATCTTTTTTAACAAAAGCAGAATTCACTGTATAATCACCTGGAAAGATCCCAGTCCCAATTCAAACACTAGTCTCTCCCGCTTACTGACATTTTCCGGAGAAAAAGCAAACACCGTGTAGTGAATTCCAAACAAGGGGATAAGCAGTAGTGTAGAGCGAGCCAATCTCCTGTTACAACAGAGTGAAAGAACTTTAATGCAGCCTTGTAATGAACAGCTTGAGCTTTAATTAAAGCAGAAAACACAGAAACTATTTCATCGCTTCCCTTTCGGGAAATAAATACGCCGTATAATTATACAAACAAATATTCAGCATTCCCATTTGTTCCCTAATAGTGATTTCACACACACTGTAGTTTGCTCCCACTTCCTTGTACTGGTACAATTACAGTAAATTAGTAATGTGTTATACTCTCTACTGTTATTTTGATTTGTATTATTGTAAGCAGGGATTTCTTTCTTCATGAAGAAATTAATCTTGGTACAGGATTCAAACTACTACCACAAAACAATAATAAACCACTCACGAAATTGCATAATTCCATTGGAGGGTTTGTCTGGGGGAAAAATAGTATTGATTTTCTTCAAGGTAGTTAAGGAGCTTTATGGAGGACAAGGAAATCTTAAGAAGCCAGAAAGGCCCTCAGAAGTGCTCCACACTATTTTCAAATTCAAATATTCCATTTGCTTACATGTACGAAGTATATTGCAGACTGATTTGAATTGGATCATTACATGCTTTAAAATATCCTAAAAATTATGCACTTTTCTTATGAAGAGAATATCTCCAAGAATTCTGATAACGTCTCCTGTTACACCCAATACTAGAAATGGGACATCAGTTCATTGCCAGTGTCCCTCAGTCATATTTTGGGCACTGATGACAAAAAGCATATAGCAGACCTTGCATCAAGATGGCACTAAACACTAATGATGCCTCAGTCAGATGCAGACCAAATGTCAAGTCTGGGTGAAAGACCCCATAAACAGGAGAGCACAGTTCTCACACATTATCACATTAGACGTTGGCCAAAAGCTTTTTAACAAGAGAAAAAAGAAAACATTGAAGTGAGTTGACATACAGAGTCTCCATCTTTGTTGCCCTCTGAAATATGTTACACGGGAGTAAACCAGAGCAACAGACTGAAAAACCTTTCAAGGTCCCTTCCAGACCTCACACTCCATGAACGTGCAATCAGATTAATGAAAAGGAAGGCTAACACTGTGAAAAAGATTATAGAATGCCATCTCCATAAAGAATGTAAAGAATATAACAGCGTCTTAAAGTAGTAATGGAACACAAAGAAATAGAATGGAGGTAGTAAACTGAATAAATAAGCATTCTTTTTCAAAGTCTATTACACTTTCAGTTCAGAATTAATTACAACAATAAAAGGATAAATGATGCTTCGATTCAAATGTCACAATATTACTGTGAGTTAGTAAGGCTTCTCTCTCTGCAGCCATAGGGGGCTCATTTTGGGAAAGATGCAGAGGAAAGCTCTTTCTATAGTCAGTTTTATGGCATTAATTCTCAGATTAGTCATAGAATTAGTTTGTAGGATCTTGAAATACAATGTCATCATCAACTTGTTTCCGATGTAGTCTTCAACAGCGTCACAGAAGTCATGAAGAAAATACATAAAATGTAAGAAGTAGCACAACCTGAAATTTGCAGATGATTAAGATCCATCATTCTGTGATTCTGTGGTTCATCAAAAGGAAAAGAAGACTTTAATAACAAGAAAAAACTGAGATGTTACTGGAGGCTGTGCTGCTGCTGCTGCTGAACTGTGTTTTTCGAAGAGCATTAGAAAGAAAACAGAATTAAAGCAACCGCTGTGAGATGAGTAAATTTACATACAATGGTGAAATGAGGATGTTAAAGATACAACAAAATTCTCAGGAGTGCAACAGGAGGATGGCATCCTCCTGACTGGCATCCTCTTCCTGTATTCTTTCAGACAAGGAAGGAGCCTGGGGGATAGACTGAAAGTGGTGAGGACAATAATCACTTATCGGGGTTTAAAGGGAAACGTTTGGAAGAGTTGTGTTCACCAGAGGTGTGGAAAAAGCTTTGTTTACACTCCAGTAGGCTGAGGAATGTTTCATAGTTACTTATTAAAGAAAATAATAATTAAAAAAAGGTATATTGCAACTTTTGTTGAGGTGGGCGCTCTATTTTTTCATCCACCCTAAAGAGCATCTTACGAATTAGACTCTCTCCAATAGTATGAAAAGTACATTCCAATAGAACAGTAGTCCAAAAAGTCACAGGCAATGGTACAAAAAGGTATCTTTATAGTAAAAGAAAGAGAAAACAGAAAGGTCATCTAACTTTGACCTGTCTCTGGAGGACCCATGCATTTAGTCTGCCATTACCAGTCCACACTTTTTCAGAGGACTGCGGAAGAGTCTATGGATGTTACACAGGACACAACTAGGAATGAACTGGAAATTGGAAGTGAGAACTCATTTCTTATTGGATTGTAGACTAGAATTGCCAGTGACTTCTACTAAGTGTTGTAGATTGTTCCTACTCCACATTTTAAAGCCCTATTTTAGAAGACTTAGTTATGATGTTATGATCTAAATGAATGTAGTAATTACTGTTACTGAGATCCATATGAATGCAGTAACTATGCCTCAGATGAACAAAATAAATACTTTGAGACACTGCACAAAAGGAAACAGGCACCAATGAGTCTGAATAGCTTCTTCCAGCCTCTATGAATGTGACACAACAAATGTATATCTCAAATTCACAGCTGTAGATACAACTGTAAGAAAATCTGGTTTGGATATGTAGGATGCTATCTAGCATGAATGAAGGCAGCTATGAGAAAATACGAGTCTTCTACACCAAGGGGACCTGTAGCTCCAGAAGTGATTGTGTGAGGAGATCTGTGGTTTTAGTCTTGTTTCCATCACTGAGATGGAGAAAAGTACAGCTCAGAGCAAACTCTCCAGATATTCCCATCACACTGAATCTGTGTCTTGTGCCACTTCTACTGGGACTGGAGGTGCTTCCACTGGGCTAATTTTGACTTCAAAACATTGAAGCAGTCACAGACTGTCAAAAGAAGTAAAATATCTTTAAAACCACAGACTCTGAAGAAGGACTATGTACTTATGCTATTTGGGAAGTAAGAACTGTCTGGTTTAAGTGCTATGCCTTCAGTGGAATTAATTTGGCCAAACATAAGCTTTTGGAGTGGTGAAATGAAGGCTTGTGGTGGTCATGTTGTACAAGGTTTGTGACAGAAAGTTTTGGACGCACACAAAATTGATCTCCATGTTTAAATTATTAATGTAATGTCTTTAAGGCCTATGCGGAGGAATAATGCACTTCCAAGGCATAGTTCTTGTCTGTTACAGATGTCTCTTTAAGTATCAACTCCTGCTGTAAATTCCACTGATATATATTGAATGCATCTATTTATCAGAATGTATCTATTAAAGTTATTTAATATTTTTAGGTAAATTAATTCTACACTTGCTTTCCCCTTACTGTCAGTAAAGAGGAACAGGCACCTATCTGTATGGATGAATTATCTCAAGGCCTTAAAATATCCCACCCTATATTTCTCCACTCACTATAAAGGGGATCTAGACTGAGTTTGTGACATGAATTGTGATACGTTGACTTGTAATATTTAAATTAGAAGAGTTCTATAACTTTGGTGCTAACTCGGTGATGAATACATACAAAATTTCTAGCAAGAGTGTTTCAAATAGAAAGATAAAGAACAAAACATGAAGATACAGGATGCCATTGTTTGTATTATGCTTAGGAGATCTCCTGTTTAATAAACCAGAGTATCTACTTTATCTAAAGAATGATAAGATCGGTTAAAGTGACTTTCAAGAACTTTCGTATCCTCCCTGATAGATATGTGTCCCATCTGGAAGCTTAATTACATCTACCTGACTTTTTAATATCTCAGGAAACATCTAAACATATTGATCGTGACTTAATTCTTCCATGAATAAATCACATCTTCAGCCCAAGGGCTTGAAAAGTAGTGGAGGGTTATGGAAATTTTCATTTTGGGCTATGAAAAAGATGATTTAATTGTGTTTATGAGAAGGGCAGAGAGTTTTTTCTGGCCTTCTGTATAGGCTGAACTCCTCCTGCTGTTCATCAGGTAGAGAATTCCACCTCAGAGAGTTGTCAGTCCTTCTTCACATGAAGTTTGTTGCCCTGCAAAGGCCCAACATGAAGCTTAAAATTGCATCGTTATGCAGATTAAGTGATGAAATTTATATTTAAAAGTATCTCCTCCTGAATGTACATCCTATTTTTAGCACTGCTTCTGTTAGATTCAAGCTTCTCTCCCTGAAGAAAATGCACCTGCTGACTGCTTGTCTGTTAGTTCTTACTTCTTTTCTTCGCTTTCGCACACTATCAGATCGTTGACCGAATCTTTTCATCATCTTCACTGATCCATTTCTTAACTATCTTGAGGAGGTGGAAAATCATAAACAGCAAATGCCCACTTTCATGCTTAGAATGGGCTTTGTTAGTGGGTAGACTAATAAAATTAAGCAGCTACAAGTTATCAAATATATCTTTTTCCTTAAAGATGTCAGCAAATTCTGTTCTTCAGAGAAATGCTGTCCTTGTGGATCACTGCAGCAGGAGATCCCTGAGTTGCTGCTCTGCATTCATAAGCCTGCAGTAGAATTCAGGAGGACATCCATCGCAAAGCACACAATGTAAGAGATTTCTGGAAGGTACCCATCTCATCTAAATGAGTCCTGTGGGCTTCTGGCACAAGTAACAGAGAGTAAGATGCACAGTGAGAAAGTGATTAATTCTTGCCTCCAAACTAATGCATTTTTTCACTTTTATGGCTGCCTTACCCTCCTTAGGCAAATCTCTGCAATGACCTCTGACTAGACACTGCATGTCAAGTTAGTGTATTAAGTTAATATTCAGTTAACCATAGTTTATCTTCATTTCTGGGTGTATACTGTCAAAGCCTCACTCCATTCCACAAAAATAAGCTGTTTTCCAGGTGAGAGTCTGATTCAATCAATCCTGCTCTACCCACGTTGTCTAGAAAACTTTGGGTGAAACATTTCCTCTCAGTATGACCAGAGATCAACATTTTCCTGTATAATAAAGAGCAACTATTAATAGTTTCTATACAGGCACTATCCATAAGAAGCATCAGAGATCATCACAAAATTAAAAAAAAAAAAAAAAAAAAAAAAAGCCTTAAAATCCTTGATCATGGTGCATCAGCAAAAGCACAGTGTAACAAAAAATTCTACATGCAACAAGAACCAAAGGAGTGCTTGCTCTCCAGTTACTACCACTCTGCTCATATCAAATCATTTACTTGCAACATGCGTCATACAAACACAGTAATGTCACAGGATTGAGTACACTTACAGGGTAATGGTTGATAGTTCTGACATCTTGCAAGAGTGCTGGTTAGCCCTCTTAGGCTTACAGTAGCATTTCTGAACGCAGCTGCTAAATATGACAAGATTAGCATTTTTTTCAGCATATTGTGAACAGGCCAAGGTAGGTCACTTTCAACATATTTCATGAGACAAATCACAAAGATGGAAAGCGGACACGACAGGATGGAATTACAGCACAAACCAGCTGCTCGACAAAGCGAAAAAGAAACAAATCAATGTGAAAATAAAATGCACTGGCAACTGAGATGCGCTGACTCACAGACAAATCAAAGATGGAACAACCTGGAGGCAGGCGGGCAGTGTTACATGTCCAAAATACACATGGCCTTTGCTGTCCAGTAGTGTACAGAGGGTAACAGAACAATATATTAAATGAAAGTTGACTGCACGCTTGTGGAGAACATTAAAATATAACATAAACTTGTAGGATGGAAACTAATCTAAGGTGAAGTTAGATCAGCTGCTCTTCATTTTCACGCATAGGTACTCATGGTGGTATGAATCTCTTTTTAAGACACTTAGCTGAGGGCATCACAGCACTTCTTTGCCCAGCTTTCTTGACGTATGAGCTCAGGATGCAAACTGTCTCACTGCTGATTCAGAGGTACCTCTTATTTTTGTCTCACACTCTAAGAGAGTTGGGGTGATAAAAGCAGCAGGCTCACACAGTATGGACCAGGACTATGATCCTAGCATGCTGCGCTCTAGAAAAGGCTACTATGGAGTATGGAATGTTTACATTTAAAATTAGCCAGACAGAAGCTAATCTGACTCAGCTGCTAAGAAGGGTAATCTTGGAACAACATGGGAAAACACTGTGAAGGATGTGAGGGAAAGATATTTCCCAGCTGTTAAGACAGACCAAATGAGAATTGAAAACAGGAATTTGTTATTGACATTTACAGGGGCATTATTCTTGCTTGTTTTGTTCTCAATCTATGGCTGCTTTGGTGGAATTCACCTCAAGGAAGGTCGGAGGTCTAGGTGAGCTCGACATTCTTGTTCCATGGAGAATCATCAAAGGGAGAATCATCACACGTAGCCAAGAGAGAAGTACACACTTGTTGGTCAGGATATGTCTGCCTTATTCTGGATGTTCACTTTAGAATGGGATGGACAAGGTCCAATAACTGCCCTGACTAAATCTCCATTGATTACAACAGATACTCTGCCTACAAGGCAAGCATCTGTCTTTATTCAGATAAACCAAACTCTGTTTTTGCTGCTCTGCTAATATGCATGCTCTAAGATTTGTGTTCACTCAGACATAGATGGAAAAAGCACTTTATAAGTTGAACCGTGAAATAAAACAAATTGAAAACAATTTAAGCTTCGGTCCACTGTCAACACTTCTAAGTAATTTCCATTTAATGGAGATTTTTTTTGATTTGGTTTTGCTTTTCCTTTGGAGCAATCAACAACTGACATTATTATTAGATATCATAGCTTAAGAGGTGGAAAAAAAAAAAGTACAGTATTGTGGAACACAAAGATTCAGCAGACAGAAAAAAATAATTGTGTTTCAATCTGCTGAAAGAATCTCTTTTATTGGATAAAGTTGAAAAAGTAAATACAAAAAAGACTGTTCCTTCTACAGAATCACGTCTGTGATAAAGTTCTGCAGTTCTGCTATCTTTTACCAAGCCGTGCATTAATTGATATTTAAGACTGATTGAAAGTGGGGATGATATTTCAGAGAAAGTTTCTCTTCGCTATGGCTGAGACTTTCAAAAGCAACAATGGATTTTTGTCTCATTTTTGGATCACCTCATCTGAAACACATTTTATCAAAACAACTGTGACCACCTGAGAGCTTCTCAGCATGTGCTGAGAGCTAAAGCTCATGGAGGTGTTTTACAGTACATAACTTGAAAAGGAACTGCCTGAAATCAACAATCATTTCTAAAAATCTCAGTCATGGGGTGCTGTGGTGGAATGTTTTCTTCAATGACATTCTTAAGTTGCAGAGGTAATCTGGAACAAAAAAATCTCCATTGATTAAGACCTGTTCCTTTATTGATTATGCCCTGTTTTACATGGCAAGGTTTGATTTTCATCACAGTGAGTATAACTACCTTGACAGCATTTGTTTTTCTGATGCAATTACCAAAAAATGAGACTTGATTCTGTAAATAACTATTACTCTACTGCCAATGAGGTTAAATTCACATGTGGGCTCATAATGGAAAACTACCTGTTTAGGAAAACACTAGTATTTTAGCAGGCTGTTAGTATTGCTTTCTAATTCTTATCTAACTCGTTTTGAATCATCTCCACATCGACCGAGATTAAAAAATCACCCAAAATCTTGAGAATGCAGAACTGACAGAAGTTTTCCTCTTTTTTTTCCCCCCACTTTTAATTGTTCTATTATTTCTTTATTTTTAAGCAAAGTTGAAACACTGATGGAAAGAAAGGGAAAAAAGAGGGAAGAGACAGAGGAGTCAGGAAACAGAAAGGAGAAAAAAATTAGCAAAATAAGAGAAAAATTAATATACATGAGACTACGGAAATCAAAACATTAGACAAATTAGGGCAGGATTCTCAGATCTCTGTAGGCATAGACATAATGGAACTGGTCACATCTAACTACATGTGACTAAGAAGGATTTGAACCATCTCCTTTATCTCACTCAATCACAGAAAGAATTGAGCAGTTCCAGAGGTCAGGTTGACCTACGCAACAGAGGTGTCTAAGACATACAGGATGCATTGTCTTATGGAGGTGCCCTGGTCTCCCATTTTGACCATAGACAACAACTAGACTGCTCAGATTAAATACGAGACTTTAGACAGCTAAAGGCAAACAAGCTGAGTCTCACCGCATGTGTCCTGTGCATGGACTGCAGCTGCATCTGGGAGGAAGAGGGAGGGTGCTAGGGTGGAAGGGGAAAGAAAATGTTAAACATTCCCAGGATGAAATGAGTGATGCATGATGTGGCTGAAGACCATCTTGTCAGACTGAACACCCTGCTGCTGTTAATGGAGATGAGACCGTATACAAATTTGAGGCTGTTGCAATTCAGTCAAGGCTTTGCAGGTTTCTCAGGGGTGCTTAAGAGAGCTAACATGAGAATGCTGATTCAGAGGAACAATTGTTCATTTAAACCAAGGCTTTGTTGCTACATAATGAAAAATCAGGGTTCTGGGTTTAGGTCATTAATAAAACACGGGGAATGGCAGTTTGTGGCTTTTCTCTGAATATGCTGAAGGTAAAGCCCTTGGGAAAATAGAATAAACATAGAAATTAAAACTGTGTCTCACTAAAAACCTTTCTGCACCCTGCTCAAATACTTCTACATAACCTCACTACAGATAGGATTAGCACCCTGGGCATTGAAAATGAAAAAAACACAAGGTGTAGTAGTAGGAAAGGAATGCAGAAACGAATCAGTGAAATAAAGTACTCAAAATGCAGTACAAAACTAAAGTAGAAATTTTGTATGGTAGAGAAAATAGAAAAACAAAACGATACAAAAAAAAAGCAACCCTGCCATCTAATACTCATGCTTAATATTTTCTTCAATTTTTTTTCAATTGCTACTTGATAGCTAAGGAATTTTTGCAGTGAGTCCAAAACACAAAAGCTACCTTTAGAGAAATCCTGAATTTACAGATTGGATGTGGGCAGAAAACAAAGGCTGTGCAATTCCACCTTGCAGCAGAGGCACAGCAGGCAAGTGGACTCATCCACCACCCTCATCCAGACACAGAATGAATAGCACTGGTGCTTTTCTGTAACACTGTCTCATCTCATCTAACTTTTGAAGCTTACATTATAGATATCTGCACCTAACTTTGTCATCCTGTGCTCAATTTGCAGTCCATGGTGAGAAACAGACTATAAAGCCCGATTTGTCAGGCCTAATTTAAACATCTTGTCTATAACAAAAGGAGTTGTAATCAGTGGCTTTCTTAATGAACTGGGTAGATTTCTACTGACTGCTCTGAATCAAGCTCTACAATTGAAAACAAGTCCAAAAGTCCAAGTCCAGTCATGTTTTGAAGACCTATTTACATATGGATCTACTTATTGCTGAAACGATTAAACTGAAAAACTAATTCTTGACATCTCTAAGGGATCTGAGATACTCTAGGATCATCTTCTGACTCATGGGAACTATCTGGAAACAAGTCTGGATAAAAAAGGCAAAGTATTACATCTCATTTGCACTCTGTCCAGATAAATCAGTTGACCATAATGGATGTAGAGTTTTTCTTATTTTTTTTTTTAACCTGGCTTCTTGGTCTCTTGCTCTTTGAGGGATCTTCCATTTGTTTAACATCAGGGAAGTCAGTTTCCTCTTTCTTTTCTGTTCTGAGGAGGGTGTCTTAAACAGCTCAGTAGATTTTTCTTTTTTTTTCCCCAGTGATTTGGAGGAACATAAAGAAGATTTTTGTTTTTTGGTTCTATGTACTTTCAAAGGCAATGAGCTTCAAGATGAAAACTGAGCCCTGCAGGAATTCTCAGAAGATTGTTCAATGGATTTCAAAACTCCCATACATACAGAAAATGTGGAGAAAAAAGTTCCACCGAAAGTAGATACAATCATTGTAACTGAAAGCCAGTATGGCAATTACAACCAAAAAAAATGACATGGAAATGGAACGTCTGTGAGGAAACCACTGTCACCTCTCCAGAGAATGAGGCTGGATTACTGATTGCAGACCAGAGATGCAGTTGAAAAGAGATGTTAAACAATAAGGAATTGAAACTCGAACTTCTTGGTCAATAATTCTGACTTTTGCCCAGAACTGAATCTTGAAGATGAAATGTAGTGGTCAAAGAGTGCCAAAAATCTACTCTACCCTGCTCGTTCTTGACTTTGCTAACACCTATAGGTGGTCATACAGGGATGGAAAAGTAATTGTCATGCACAGAGCTCAGAAAGTGAAGAGATAAAGCTTAATGTTTAAGTGTGCTCTATAGAAGAATCTTGGTACTAAAGGATAGAATATTTTCATCAAAAATAGACTTTAAATAATCTGTAACTTCAAAGTTACAAGCTCTGATCCTTCTTCTATTTTAATTCTGCAGACCATATTTCCACAAACTCACTGGCTCTGGAACCTAGTCTAATGTCATGCATGATGGAACAATTTGGATGGACATGCACTAACATCAGTAGAACAGCATGTTTATTGAGAGGAATGCACCACACCAAACAAGATACTTAAGTAATCTGTCTTGAATTTAGGTTTGCATTTTTAAATTATGACTGCATGCCACATCCAGCCACTAAATATCTGGGAATGTGATTAGCTTATGCCTTGTTGTCTTTAAACCAAGGAAACAAGTAAAATCTGCAATGCATTTCTTTCTGTCTCAAATTGGGTTTCTGTCTCAAACTGACAGAAGTGGACATTCAAGCATTGCAGACAGATCTTAGCCTGGACAGTTGGCAGAGCTCAGCATTAGGGTGACTACATTGAGTTTATGTAATTTGTACCCTGCAGCTTCAGTGACATTGTAGTGCCTCACCTGCCTTGCTCACCATCGACTATTCCTATGGGAAATAACCCAAGTTTCAGCCTATCTCTTTAACTATCCTTAACGAAAAAAGAAAACAAAACCTTGGTTGAAAAGGCCTGGCCTTGCAGACTTTTGATTACCTAAACAATCTCATGTGTAAGATGAATTACAGCTTGGAATGTAATGACACTGGTGCACAGCAGCTCAAATAGTAAGACTAGGATCTAAGACATATGTACAACCTTGTATTGGCCCAGTCATAGGTAAAATACATTTTCTTAAACCAATTTCTTTAAGGCTGAATTCAACAACAAGCCATCGTAACCGGAGCCTTTGAGTGCTTATACTCTCTATGGCAAGAATTTCTTCTGTACAATTAACCAGTAACCCAGTTACCACCACATAATTACTATTATGAACATCACTCACAGAAGCCTCATGAGAAGTTCACTCTTTCAGATTAAAACAAAATAAAACAAACAAAAAAACCCTCTTCACTGCCTGCACCATTCTTCTTGTCCCTTCCATATCTCAGGCACTAAGGGACTACGTCCTGGCAAGGATATGGCCACAAACCATAAACCAAAGAATATGAAGCATGTTAGTTGCTAAAGTGACACAAGAAATCAATGGTAAGGAGAAGCAGAGACATTGAGGGAAATTCAAACTCCTTTTGTGTATGGTAGCAAAGAGTGAATGGAAAACCATGGATGCTGTTGTTCATCAAGCTTTGACATAAATTGAAAGCACGTTCAGGATCAGAGATGTCAGAATTATTCCCCATTCTCTGCAGTCTTGTAACAGCCATGGCACGGCCAGTTGCTTCCATTCTCCCCTTCACCTTTATACTAAATAGCCAATTCCAAGGAACAAAGGTGCAAATCCGGAACAAGAAAAATTCCAAGTTTCTCCCTTCCAGCCTCACAGTGCCTTCAAAACAACTATCAAAGTTATGAACAGTGCAGAAGGGAGAGGGAAAAGAGCCTTGTTTGGTCTTGTCTGGATTCTCCTAGGTCACAGAATCACAGAACTGCAGGGATTGAAAAGGACCTCAACTCAGCTCGGAAATTTTTGGAAAACGATCTGAATCTCCAGAATAACTGAGAATATCATCCCTAGAGAATAAAATACTCTGATAGAGAACATAACTGCACTCAAATTGATGGTATTTTATGAAGTCACATTGCTTTTTGATGGCAATTCATGAAGACACGTTGCCTTCAGTGCTGGACATTCTCTTTTCTCACTGACCTCAGTGACAACTGAAATTTACCAATGCAGATCAGAATTACATTAATCACCTCGGTGAAGTACAGTAACTTTAGAAACACATTTGAGATCTGTACGTCATTTTCTTTACGAAGCCTACCTTAATTTTGCTAATTAGTAATCTAAATAGATAGCTAAAGCTAAACAGATTCAATCTGTGTAGTCTTGTACTTTATGAAAGTAAGAAGGTTTATATTGTGCACATTGCTTAAGTATTTGTGGTCTTATAAAAAGCAATGCTGGAACTATTTTGGATATATATATATATCTGCCATTTTAAATAATATATGTGTAGATAAGGGCATATATTTACATGTGTCAAAAGGCACAAACACATACATAATGTTGGTCTGAGCATTCAGTTATCTTGAGTGCCAATCCACAGCAACTGTGGCTGTTAAGCTACAAGATTTTAGGTACCACAGTGTTGAAATAAATGTAGTACTGTGTCCTCTCCCTCACTGACCTACACATCTTAATCCTTCTGGACCATCTGGTTGTGAATTTTTTTAATTATGCAAACACTCATTTCTTAGCTACCTCTTGGAACAGATAGGATAAAAAAGTTTTGCTCATTTAGGACACAGTCTGTGAACACAGAACTTCATTTTCTGAGACTGCCATGAAACATGATAGAGTGAAACAGCAATTTTGAGTTGCTAATTAACAAATGGTAAGCAGAAAACTTTAGCAGATTTCAAAATATTCACCTAACTTGTGAACTGATGAATCAGAGTTGTTTCCTCTGTCCACATACGCAGTGAAAACATGAAAGTAACTGCAAAAATACCTCATAGCAATGTGCACAAACAGTATTTAAAGACAGAATTGTCCTATTTTTCCACTCCTATTTCAAAATAAATAATTGTCAGCTTCCACTGTATGGATGTGGACTTGCACTCTGCCCCCCTTGTAAGGTTTTGAAATAGCAAAAGGAGAGCATTTTTTTAACATTCTGTTCATCACAGGTGATCCTGTAACCACAAGGAACAAGTTTTATGCTCAGTGGTTTCAAAATGACAGCCTGTCAAACCTCCAGCAAAATGTTTGTATATCACTGGAAATGGATGGAATTCCTTTCAAAAATACTGACTTGTTCTGGAACATCCCTCTGCTGAGTGATGTATGAAATAAAACCTCTTTCAAGGTGGAAATACTTTTAGGCCTGATCCCATCAGCATGGTAAGAATGGAAAAGATGCACACTGAGTGAAAAGGAAACCTTGGGGCTGGGAAGATGAATGTTTAAGGTCCTCTATTGCCACAGGCACCTGGGTGGATTTTAAGCAGCCACTTCTATGCGTTAGAGCTCAGCTGTTCAACAGGAGCAATACAGAAGCATTAATACACAATATATTCTGTGCTGATTGACTTTATACTTCTCGAGACCACAGTCAATCTGTAGGTAGGCCACCAGAGCAGAATTTTCAATTACTTTACCTGAAAATAAGTGAATTCCTGTGCAATTATACTCTTGCTAGTTATGATTTGTAGCCTACATGGTTTTAGATTCCCAAGGATTTTATTCAGTTGCTTTTTTTCCACATCCCTACCTGAAAAGATCTGGCACAAATGAACACTCCCATCCTCTAAAAAAGCCTAACAAACAAAGCCAAGGACAACTTCCCCCCTCACACAGACACACATGAAAAATAACCCCCAGCATAATTGTTTTTTGTAGGACATGTCAGTGAAAAGTATAGTAGTTGTGGAGGAGAACATTTTCTCTAGAATGCTAACTAAATTCATTATGAGTTGGTAATAAGAATCCAGGTAGTAGAGACCTGCACTCCTCATACTTCTTAGGAATGAAAATGAGGTTGTTGGTGATCATGCACTGACACCAAATGATGACTGTTTGTGTTTCCCATTGTATTTTCTTGTGGTAGATATGGGTTAGCAGAGGGATGTGAGACCTCTTCATTACTGGGTTAGTGGGCATCCCAGCACCCAACTGATAATACCTGACATTAAGAAATTAAATTGCCCTGCTAACAAGTATACCATTCATCAATCACCTGCCCTTTTCTTGTCAGAAGTGAGACTGCTTTCCATGAGGAGCCTGTCAATAACTGTTAATGCTGGCAGTCTGAGCACTTGCAGCAAGACAAAGCAGTAGCAGAATGAATCATTGAGTGTCCAGTGACTTTGTAGGTGAACTGCAGAGGAGTGTTGTTTACCAAAACATTTGTGATACAACATTGCTTCTCCTGCCCTAACCCCCTAGGTTGCACCATAGGGAAAATCATACCTACCTATGATATATGCCATGTTTCTCCTTTCTTTCCAGCAAGATGCTGATTGGAGGAATGACGTAGACCTGAATTAGCTAGGTATATGTGGGATTTATTTTCTTTCTCATTGAGTTTTCAACATGTGATACAAAATTTATGATGAAGAATCTGTTAAAGCAAAAG
This sequence comes from Centrocercus urophasianus, assembly GCF_019232065.1. Lineage (NCBI taxonomy): Eukaryota > Metazoa > Chordata > Aves > Galliformes > Phasianidae > Centrocercus > Centrocercus urophasianus. The sequence goes on from NW_024884711.1 coordinate 46,629,221, forward strand.
CAGAAACAAGCTTCCCCCTCCCAGGTTATACTATTCAAGACCAAAAATAGAAGAAAGAAAAAAAAAAAAAAAAAAAGTTTTCTTTTTCCGGTCAAATGTACTTTGATACTTGAAAATGAATAAATAAGCAAAGACTTGATGGAAATGTGTGGGCCTTTTTATTCTTAAGGATTATTCCAGCATGCATCTACATCATGCATAGCTACTTAATTACAGCAAGGGTTTATGGTACCAATGTCATTAGAGGATCTTCTGCCTATGGTGAAGGTTTCAACAATGCAGCTGGGTGCATTTGGATGTATGCATTTGCTCTTGGATTCAAGTTTGTGTAGGCATTTCTAGTGGAATATGGCTTTCAGGGAGGTGAATGTACTTTATAACAATTTGATTGAAATGGATGCTCAAAAGCAGATTCTGTCAGACCATACTGCACACTGTTGGCTCACAGGAAAAACAATGAAGAATCATTTATTAACTATTTCCTAAAATCCTGGTTCAGGGACTGAATATCCATGCATACAACAAGAGCTGATGTGACACACCGTGTGCTAAGCTAGCTAGGTTGTGTAAGGTTGTGACTATGTGTTTCCAGTCCCTGTATTTCCAATGTGAGTGCACACTGGATTTATTGACATCTGATGCATTTAGCTTTCAGTGTCCCTAAATAGTTTACTACTTCTTCAAAATACTTACAAAGTATGCAACTGGATATGGCTAAAATTCAGGATGTGTTCCTCTGTGGAAGCACACTATGTAAAATCTACCTGGGTTGAACATACAGGCATGAAGCCGAGATCCTTGTACTACAGGATTAACAACGACATGATTGTAATTATAATAAATTCAAATTCTTTGCGGCCCATTTACCAAATGGGACCAGAAATCCACTTGGACTATGAAGATAGTTGTTTAATTCGACAAGAAATACAAACAGCGTCACTATTTACTTCTCAAGCAACTGAGGATACCAGACCTTCTCGCTTAGACAAAAACCTGTTGCTTGTTTTGATGCTTAATTTGGTGGAATTATTCAGCACTGACACAAGATTAGCTGAAACCAGAACACGGTCCAAGATACAAAGATATGTTCTTTTTTATGGCTGTCTGTTCTAATATTGAAAGGCAAAAAAACCAAAACATTATGTTGACTACTGGGAGAAAACATGAACGTTGCTTGGAATTCATGGCTGGAGGAAAGGAATTCTTGAAGTAAAAAAAAATAATTGTAATGGTGAGTTCTATTTTCTTAGTACTACTGCAGCTGCTTACATATTTTTGACAAAACCCCCAGTCATTTTAAACATAACGAGGAGTTTATATCAAGAAAATTCAGTAAAAACAAAAACTGAGTGACAGTTCTCCCATAGTCGGACGCGTTTCGAGCTGTTCAGTCTGAAATGGGCTCCGCAGCATGCAGGCAGCTCAGAGGGGAACAAGGCGTGTGATGGAGGATTGGATGAGACTGCTGAGGAATGACTGAACATACAAGCTGATATCAAATGGAAGTTTACAATTGCTAGAGCATTTGACTGCTGCAGAAGATCATTAGGAATTTGCTACGTTTCCAAGTTTTTGTCAGCCCAAAGGCAAAGGCTAATGCGTGTAATAATCATAATCACCAGGAAGGCTTTTAGAGAGAAAGCAAATTTTTAGGGGAATGAAGGGCTCATTACAGCACTGTGAATTACACAAACTATTATTTTTTAAAGCAAGGCTTGCCATCTCTGATGGCTACACTGTATTAATTAAGCATGAGTTCCCTGGTAGTGAGATCTTCTGTTGTGTTCCTGTCATAGCTTGCAGCTAACTTCAGTAGTGGGAATTTTTAATTAGGAGTGCACAGTGGTAACAATATATAATTAATCTTTGGATTTAAACATATCCCTAAGGCTTGTAAAGTTAAATACACGCTTAAATCATTTGCAGAATTATGACCACAGCGTTTATAAAATGGATCTGGATCCAGATTTTCCTCATAGAAAATGATCACTAAGAGGGCCTGAACCTAAGCACGTGGCCATGTATATCAGAAGAAAATTAATCTTCTCCAAAGTAAAAAACCAAATTAATGTGTTGTTTTAGTCTTTTTCTTTTTTTGCTTTTGAAAGCCAAAGTCCCTGAGTTACAGGTGTGTAATAGACAACATGGGAGGCTTCTAACCACTGTCACATTTGCTCATAATCTGATCATGGATTATTCATAGGCAATTTGTGGGGAGCCAGGGGTCAAATTTCAACCTAATCATTTGAATCCGGAGCATCTAAAGATTCTGCTGCAGCAAAATGTTTTGTTATGTGCCTCGTTCTTCTCTGCTGAGCACATAATCACTGCAAACATTGTGTGCGATTTCAATTTCTTGTTCTTGCCAGGAAAAGCAAAGGATTGTTTCAGCATCTTTCACCTCCACCTGGGCAAGGTCTGACGGTGTAAATTAAATGACAGGGGAAGGTTTAAATTCTTCACAGCTGGGCATGAAGGTGGATCCAGTGAAAAGCACTTTCCTGGTTGCTTGGGCTCAGTCAAGGTGATGGAAGCCTTGTCTACAAGGCTGTTCCAACAAGTGGAAGATAGACACCAGAGCAAATTTCAGTTACTACTATAGTTTTTCTGTGCTCTCACCTTCAGAAATGGGCTGAGCACAATTCCTTAACCACAGCTCATCAGTCTTGTGAACTAAGTACTTAAATATGCCATGAAATAACGGTCTGGATTAAGAGATTGGTTTGATGGGATGAATTGAATGGGAAATTGAACTGTGCTTTCTTATTTTTTTCATTATAGAGACAGTGATTCTGTTGAAGCCTCTAGCGTTCAGCCAGATACTGCTGGAAAGAGAACTTTACTACAAAGTTCTACTTGTTTGCCTTTTTCTCCATGCAAATAATGCCTGTGATTTCAAGATGAGAATGGGGAAACATTCCCATTTCACTTGGCAGGTTTGAACAGAAAAGCAGTATTCGTAAAACAGCCTATCAGCATGAGGAGATAAGGCTCAAACAAACAGCCATGAGCATGCATTTCATTTGGGGTTTATCAGCCTACTGGGAAAGGACTGGAAATATTCGATCTGTATTTTGCATATTTCAGTGACAATAAAATGAGCTTTAAACAGTCAGTAATATGGAACAGCAAAATAGGACATGGAAAATGTTTATTCAAGGACGACAGGCTAAAATGCTGCAGAGATTTCAATATGGTGACATAACCATTCTATGAGCTGTCCTTGTCCTTTTCTCCTCCCTTTCCAGAGATGCATGCACAAATAAAACGTATGCCTGGCGTATATCTGCATAGACTTATTCACTGCATTTCTGTGTGACACCTTTGTTGTTGGGTCTGTTTGGATAAACAACACTCCACTTCATAACACATACATAAATGCAAGATCGATTTACACGCACCCATTTATAAAGCTGCAAAAAAATATGAAAAAATAATGGCAGCGAATGAAACAGAAAATATGATGTTTTTCTCTTGGTTTTAGTTGCTAACCATACACATAGGAAAAAAATCTCAGTAAAACTCAGTCACCATATTGATCAAGAATGATAAGGATGTTTCATCATCTCATCAAATCACGGGAGTTTGCGGCATGCTTTGCTCCATACGTGCATGATGTGCAGCAGATACCAAACATGCAGTCAGCAAGTCTTAATCGTAGAATCATAGAATTGCTCAGGTTGGAAAAGACCTTAAAGATCATCAAGTCCAACCACCACCTAACCATTACCCTAACTCTAACAGCTCACTGCTAAACCGTGTCCCTGAGCACCACATCCAAGCTGCTTTTAAACACATTCAGAGATGATGACTCAACCACCTCCCTGGGGAGCATATTCCAGTGCTTAATCAGTATTACCCCTGCATATCTTGGGTGATAATTACATTCAATGTCTGGCGCTTGACCTCCCAGCAGCACACAACATGGGATGTCTTCATGAAAACCACAGGGAAACTACATATGGGAGACAACATATTCACTACGCTTCCTCCTGAGTGCTAATTCAGACATCTGAGGAATGAATTTAATACATTACTTATGTCTAAGGAAAATGCCCGAGCTCATGAAAACTTATATGGAAAATGTCTGTGGTGTTTAGACTGAGAAGCCATGAAAACACCAGAAGTGCTGCCCCACTCACTAGTTATCCAAAATAATTTTGTATACGGCTGCAAGCACTCCATGTAGGAACAGAAACTGCCTCAAATGACCAACCTCAATCCTACAATAAGGCGGAAGAAAAGGACGTGAGCTTTAAAACAAGTTTTAATACAGTTCTAAAACTTGCAATGGAAAACTCTCAGGATTTCTTTTTAATTTTTAACCAGTTCTAAGTGGGGAATTGTTTAGCTTAATTGGAACAGATTCAGTGTTAGCAGAAACATGGACATGAGCATAAGCAAATTCAGGAGATCTAAAATAGAGTTCAGACTACAGGTCCTGAAATCTTTTCACCAAATCTCACTGCTTTCAGTCAACTCTGTGCCTATGGAACATATGAAGCACTAAAATCTGTCCTGTGAGTGTAATAATATTTATGCCTGGTCAGTATGTTAATTTACAGATGACTGACTGATCTGTAAATAATAAGTACTATTATTTAATCCAATATTTATGCTTTTTTTGTTTATTTGTTTGTTTGTTTTGTTTTTTTCTTCCCTTAGCTTTTTACAAAGGATTAAAGGCAGTGTTAAAGTGCACTTTGGTGAACTTTGGATTTAAAAAAATCCTAAATCAACCAAATAGATTGAGTGACTCTTTTAACAGTTAACTCCAATATCTTTTTTACTTTTTATTTTTTCCTATGTGTATATTAGAAATCTCAGCTGATTACTGCTTCATTTGTACTTACAAATAAATGCTGGATTCATTGCCTCCAATGTCAGGTGACTGGAGTTTCTGCACAAGTATCACAATGATGCCAATAAAAAGCACAAAGTTTATCTGGGGGAAAAAGAAAGGACATTACAATGACCATGATTTACTTTTCCAGGCTTCAGATGAGACTTTCTGTCAGCCCTTTCTTGAAACTCCTGACTTGTGTTACTTTCTCTCCACTTGGAATCTGAATCTCTCTCACTGGAATCTGTTCCACAATGAGATGACCTCCAATGTCTTTATTTTTTTTTTTAATGTTTTTCTTCATATCTTTTTTATTGTTTTTTTGTTTGTTTGTTTGTTTTACCTCATCCTGAGCATCTTCTTTCTCATAGGTTCACGTTGTTATAACTATAGTTATAACTTTCAATTCAGGTTTGGTTGCCACCAGTCAGCTTCATAAGGCCAGAAAAAAAACAGGAAACTTAAGGTTTTATGTTGTTTGCTTGAACATCTCTTTTACTATAATTTTCTATCTACTTTTCTATACGAAGATTACAAGTGCTTGGAGATGCCCAGTATTATTAGTTCAGTTACAATTAATGTGTCTGAAAATTACTGTGTTTTAGATAGTTGTCCAAATTGTTAAAAAGAGAAGCACTGCACCTGATGTAGACATCTGTCTGTTTATATTCCCACAACAGTCAACAGAGACCTTGCTGACACTCTCACTGTAGTATGGATAGGAACTTAGAATGCCCAGAAGCAAGTACCAATGTCCAGTATGCTAAGCAACTCATTAGGTGCCATGAACCATATTTATTTGGTGCTCAATTTAATTTGTTATCTGGAGCAGCCAGCCTCCTCCAAGTGCTACTTACCATGATTGACCCAACCACAGGACCCTTGATCACCCACCACAAGGCAGTGTTGTCATTCATGTCCCAGCAGCTGCGGAATGGGGTGGGGAAAGAGAAGGAAATAAACAAGATTAATAAGTAACATGGAAGTAAATAAGCTTGCCAACATTTTTAAGGGGGCAGAGGGTGGGATATTGGCTTTGCAGCTATTCATTTAGTTTCAAAGGTTTCATAGACTGTCGCCGCTGAAGCTTTCTTTTACAGCCTTTACCCCACTCATCCGAAACAGAGTAAATACTGTTCATTTTTTTTTGCAATTCCAATTGTAAGAGGATACAAAATAGTTCAGACATTTTGGAAAAATCCTCTGTGCTTATTCCTGTGTCCACCGACCATAAAATTCTAAGATTACCCATTTGGGCCAACATCTCTGTAGAGACGGATAAGAAGACAAGAACAAAGGATTAGCAGACAAGAAAGGTCCAGGGTTAATGGACACAAATGTTCCTGACCCTGACCATCAGGATTCTGACACGTGTCTAGTACACCAAGATGTACCAGGCACTAGTCATATACACATCCAGGAATGATTTTCCAGTCAATGAGGTGCCACCCTACCAACGAGCAATGATTCACCTGAGAAGCTTCAAGCTGCAGGCAATAGTTGCTGTCATCTCCTTTTTTAAGCTGTCTGGAGTGAGTGCTCCTAAATCAAATGGCATTTCTACTTCAATATGGACAACCTTCCTCCAGATTCACTGAAGGATTATGCTGAAGTTTATTCCACCTAGGTGCATTTGGATATTTACCCATGGAGCAAATTAATTACAGAACCCACTTATACATGGCTTTAAAACTATATTTTAAAGCTAAAAAAGCAATAATAATGAAACAAGAAATGTTATTTCCCCTGCCACATCACACCACCCCCACTACACTACTTTAAGTCATTAAAATTTTGATTGCCAGTTAAAAAACATATTTTATTTGTCCCTGCTTTGTTCCCCTCCTGTTTCCTTTCTGGAAAACATAAAAACATAGAAAAATGCCTTTTTTGTACCTGCAGTTCTGAGAAGGATGGTTTCTTTCCCTCCCACTGGGACAACAGCCAAAAGTCCCAGCAGTGGTTGTCATGGTACATTTGTCAGATGCCAAGTTACCATTTAGAATAAAACACTGCTGATCCTATGAGAGCTTGAGACAACTTTTGTGTCATTCAAATGGAGGCGG
>NW_024884711.1:46636381-46651502 GCF_019232065.1 Centrocercus urophasianus
AGTGAAAACCTGTACTTTAAACATAACTATACACAGCTTTAAGCATCAGGCAGCAAAGCTCAAATTCCATCATCCAAGTTAAAGTGAGAGAAAGTCCAAGGAGCTGAGCTATGAGTCTAGTTTAGATGTTTCAGTTGAATTAATAAGTGCAACATTTATAGATTCTCATGAAACAAACAATAGGTTTGTTTCAGGTCTACACGTCTGGTACAGCAGGGGAAAAGGAAGCAAATGGAGAGATGGGATGTTCCATTTGCACAAAATTACATACTTTTCTCTCTGCCCAAAGTCCAAAAGCTTAAAATCTCCCTAAAATCTACAGGACTGATGGTTGAGATTTTCAAAGCCGCATTTCTAAGTTATCTCACTTTTGATATCCCATATAGGTATCTGAAAGGGGACTGGTGTTCCGAGGGAACCCACAGTCTGGAAATGAGACTCCTATCTATCTGAAATGAGACTCTTTCTGCTATCCACAGTTGTATTCCATAGAATAAAAGTACCTAAATTCAGTAACTACTTTTGAACCTCTGCACGCATTTCTAGGTCAGGTTCCTTCTCCTAAAAATTCCTCATTATTTGCAAATCTCAGCCTCTCCAGGAGGTATATTAATGCAACCTGAAAATTTTTAGCAAGTCAAACCATTCTGGAAGAATCTGGGCAAATTCTGATATTCTGTTCACATAAATAGGCATTAATATATGTCACTTTGTCTCAGAAATGTGAAATTACAGAGGATGGACTCAGTTGTTCTTGTTTTAGTCATCTGTTGAAGATATCTCCAGTCCAGCTAATTAGCTTAGACTCCAGCTGAGACAAGCAGGTGCTTGGAGGGTGAGTATTTTTTCTTCTTTTCTTTTCCACTGCTGTGTTTTAAATGAGTACTCTGAAGTGATATATTCTCTCCTAGAAATTCCTTTTCTTCTCTAAACAGACTCTTCCACAGGATGTCTACATAAACTAACTTGTCAACGTCTACGTTGTAGATGTTGCTCATCTGCTTATGCTTACACATGGGTTTTATTAAGAAATTTTGGGTCCAGCCCATGTGACATCTATAGGATGGATGTGGTGGAAAAAAACACCATCTTCTGATGAGAATCACCGAATTTCATTACTAATGCATTGCTGTAGTGAAGATCAGAGGACTGTTTTTCAGGATGGATGACAAAAAGAGAGCCAGTGAGATGAGAGAGGGATGTGGTTTCCATTTGGAAAGGCTAAAATCTCATCTCTGTTACATCCCTGGTGTAGATCTGGAATGACTGCATTTAATTCAGTAGCACTGCTCTGGATAAACAGACAGTTGCATTTATCTCCACAGACTTGTCGCTTACAATGATGTGAATCACAAGCTGAAATCAAGGGAACTCTGCCAGTTTCATAAGGAGCAAGCAGGGGGAAACTTAGACTCTGAGCCTGTATTTCAGTCCATGCCTTTGCCACTGTGCTTTCCCAGTTCACTAATTTCTGCAATGTTTTCGGGCTCGTGCTGGCTTTTCCCCCACCTCCAGAACAATGCTTGCTGATTTTTAACAAGTAACCACTGAGACAATCAGCTAGAATCTGACCCAACATGCTGCATGCTAAACAGCTTTTGTAACTAAGAGAGGAAAATGTGTTTTCTGCTCTTTTTCTTCCTTTCCTTATGTGAGATACTCCCCCCGTATGCAAAACACAAAGTCTGTTGAGCTCTGAAGGAAATTAATGCATCTAGGATTTCTGTTGTAATCATAATAATGTCACAGTGGGGGGTTTCTGGCTTGTTTTCCAAGGAAATAAACAATTTAATTTGTCCTGATGTCAAAAGAGAACACTGGGGCAAAGCACTGGTATCCCCAGTGGAGGAAAGGCCTTATGTGTTTTCCAAAAAGAGCAAGATAGGACAAGGATGAAAAACAACCTGGCAGAATAGTGAGCATTATGCAAATTTTGGTTCCAAGTGTCTCTAATAAAAGGAGAACTTTAAATACGAGCCTAAATCTACTGTAGATGGGATTTGGGTACGTAATGACATCATTCACATAGATTGAGGTTTTCAAAGGACCATGACTGGATTTTCCAACTGGTGGTCAAAATCCCTCACTCACCAGCATTTTTCCTACTGTGTGACTGATTTCAAACATAGCTGTCATGAAAAGAAACATGGATCCCACGGTATTTTTAGGGTGCATACCTTCCTACCAGATATGCCTGCTGCACTGTCGTACCAGTCAGTCTACCTGGATGGACAAGACCATCTCTGTGAGCAGATCTTCTTTCAGATTATTTAGCAAAGAATGCAAGATCTTTGTAGATTTTTTCCCACCAAAATATACCATTCAGGAAAAATCAATCCTCTTAAGCTCTTTGTTAAGTTACTGCATCTCCTAAATTTTATTTATTTACTTATTTTTAACGCAGAAGACTAAATGTGGGTTTCTGCCTCACTCCTACCCATCTCCCCAATCGGGTTTGTGGAAAAACTCTCAAGAACAGGATAAACTCCTAATTCCTTTTGAAAACTGGAGCTCAGCAATTCCTCCTGCAAATTTCACTCATCAGATATCTGCAGTATTCTTGAGCTGAACTTAACACTTGGTCTTTACTCATAATCAGTTGGAGAGGAGCAGGCAATCATACATGCAATTCACCTGATTGCAATTCTAAGATCAGGTAAGCCATAATTAACTGTGCAGGAGCTATTGGGTCAGCTGCATGTTAACAGATGTCCTTCATGATTTCACCAGAGGAATAAGGACATCAGTATTGTCTCAATGACTACACAACAAACAAATAAATAAATAAATAAGAACTCCAGGTTGAATGCTTGGCTTAAGCTATTTCAAAACTCAAATCAGCGCTGGAAATGGAAAAGGAAATTAATTCACAGAATTGTGGAATGGTTTGGGTTGGAAGGGACCTTTAAGATCACCCAGTTCCAACCCCCTGCTATAGGTAGGGACACCTCCCTCTAGACCAGGCTGCTCACAGCCCCATCCAGCCTGGCCTTGAATGCTTCCAAGAAGGGGAAATCCACAGTACTCTAGGTGGGGTCTCATGAGAGCAGACAATCAACTCTCTCAACCTGCTGGTCACACTTCAACCCAGCCTACAGTTGACCTGGGCTGCAAGCACACATTGCTTGCTCATGTCAATTTTTCATCAACAAACACTCCCAAATCCTTCTCCTCAGGGCTGCTCTCAAGCCATTCTCCACCCAACCTGTATCTGTGCTTGGGATTGCTCTAACCCAGACGCAGGACCTTGCACTTGGCCTTGTTGAACTTCATGAGGTTGACCACCTCACCAGCCTGTCCAGGTCCCTTTGGATGGCATCCCTTCCCTCTAGCATGTCAACAGCACCACTCAGCTTTTTTTGTGTGTGTGACTTGATCACTAGATTTCCATTTCCCCTTTGTCACTGTCCTGAAACGTGTTCTCACACCATGATACATACCCAGTATCATCAAAGTGAAGCCTCAGCACTGCCCAGACAGTGACACAAATTGTTGGGGTGCCTGCAGAAGACAAGACAAGTGATGCCATTATCAGCCTAGAAACAGTCAGTACTCACAGAGAGCACTTCTTAGCAGCTCCTCCACTAAGGTTTTATCCCTGAGAGCACTCACACACCAAACAACACAACCCACTGCAGTCATTCAGAGCTCTAGAAACATCCACCTCAGTCAGAGGACAGGTAAGCTTCGATGGGAATAAAGTTGGTAATAGAAAAGAATAATGTTCATATCATTATTACTCAAAGCTCATGTCTTGCATTTTGATGCTTCAACAATAAAACGTAGCCTGTGCAAAACAAAAGCAGAGACATCAGGTTCTGTGTCTAGAGCTCCTATAACCCTGCAATCATTGCAGAGTGGCAGATGCTGTAATGGTATTATTGTACTCTTCTTATTCCTGTGTGCTTTTGTTGTAAATGACTTGCATATGTTGTGTTTTCCCTGCTATTGTAAATAAGAAACTTTTGCTTTACTTTCACCCAATAGAAATCAGTAGAGAGTAGTTTTCCCTCATTCACAGGAATTTTTTCTGTTTTCTTCCTGAGTAAGAATAAAAAAAAAACAAAAAAAAAAAAACTAAGAACAAATGATTTAAAAAAACACCAAAGCAAAACAAACCCAAACCTTGGGAACAAGAACGTTTCCTTTCTACTTCTGAGATTTCCCTCATCTTTAAAAAATACATTAAAGTACAAATTAAACCAAAAATCCACTGAGAAGCCTGGATTCATTTTCCCATCTGAAAGTACAAAAACAGTGTTTATTCAGTGGAAATATTTTAAAAAGCAAATGCTTTATTGCAGGAAAAGTCTGGGTAAGTTGTTTCTCTCTTTTATGGCAAAGAAAATCAACTGGGAAAATGTCTGCATCTACTGTGGTACCATGGAAAATGGTCATTCATTGAGGTGCCACTGGAAAGTGGTCATTTATTGTGGTGCCAGTGGAAAGCAGTCATTCATTGAGGTGCCACTGGAAAGAGGTCATTCATTGAGGTGCCACTGAAAAGCAGTCATTCATTGAGGTACCAATGGAAAGTGGTCATTTATTGAGGTACCACTGGAAAGATAAAGCACCGAAAAGCAAACACAACAAAAGACCTTGATAACTCCAGCATGCAGCAGTGAACAAGACTGTCATGAGCTGACAGGAACAATTATGCGTCATACATTCTGCAAAGCTGCATTGATGTCATGTTAATTAGTCATTCAGCTGGATCCGCTTAAGTGAGCCTTTGTCAAATCTCATATTCCCACTCTCAGACATAAAAATACCCCTGTTAGACCTCCGTGATGGATGAAGCCTTCCTTCTGTCACAAAGTGTACACAGAAATATTTGAAAAGAAAATGATGAGAAGAAATGAAATGATAGGCTTTGGATTGAAGAAATCATGCGTGTTGTAATTTAAATTGATGCCTGCTTTTCTCACGCGAGAATACCTAGAAAACATTAAGGTATTTGTGCACCCAGATGCATAAAAGTAATAAAAAATTCTTTAAATATCAGGCACGAGCCTGACATGCTACATAGTGCATAACTATTTGCACTACAGACATTTTGTTGGTAGAAAATGATTTGCAAGTCTGAAGACGGACAAGACAGCAGAATTACACTCAAGGTCTCAAAAAAATGTACTTTAAAAAAGCATATTTGAGACTTTGAACTATCTGCTATATGAATATTCACGCACTCACTTTTCTTTAATCCAGGAGACATATACAGTCATCACAACCTTTTCATCTTCTGAGTAATATCTGAAAACAGAGAAACTCAAAGGGCTGCAGGAAAGAGCTGTTCTTGCTAACTGCCATTTCTGCCTTCAATAAGGAGCAGGCATAAGGAGGGATTTGCAGAGGAATCTCCAGGCTGCCCAGCCCTATCCATCCAGCAAACTCAGTGTGCTTACCAGCACCTCGCATATTTAAGAGGACAAAATTGGATCAATGCAACCATATGTAGTTCTCATTAATTACACACGGACACTGACATGCTCAGCACATTTTGAGGAACAGATAAACATCCAGACCCAGCAAAACGCTGAGCTGCTGCCTACTGCTGCTTCAATGCAACCACTTTCCTAGCAGCTGTAAGCCAGGGGGCTTTTTTTTTGACCTACAAGGGTTCAAAGATGAACCCAGAGTCTGGAAGAGCTTCTGTTCTTGCAAAGCACCAACTGCTCCTTCTGTGCCTGGGGAAACATTACCCAATTTGAGATACTCAGGAAATAACAAAATACTGTATTTGAAAAAAACAAAACAGCCCATGCTGGGAAATTCTCTTAGTATTATTAACGGTTGTCATTTGAGATTGCTGTGTATATGAAGTGGTATCTATAAACTGAACAGCCAGATCTTAGTTACAGTATTCAACTTGAGTGTAAATTTTGAGGCTGCATGAAAGAATGAGTCCATCTGGGTAGCTCTTCTTTACAGATCATTATTTTCCTTGCCAGTTAAGACACTGTGCTGCAATATCCTCATATCCAGATGCACTGACAGACAAGAAATTTGTGCAGGCTCAGCTAAAGTAACTCAACCACCAATATGTATCTGCTTTGCAAAGATGTACGTTTTCTTTTAAAATTATCACATTTTTGTGTATTCATCCCCAAGTTCTCTTAGAGAACAACATTATATTTCACCAGTAGTGTAATCAAACATCTGTGCAGAGCACAAAGGGAACTCTGAAAACCCTTCATCAATAATTTCCCAGCCTTGGCGTGCTATTTCTGATTATCTGCTCTTCCTTCTCTGTCCCTTTGCCCCCATTGCAGGGAGTCTTTGCCAGGAGTTGGGAATTTTTGGGTAGGCACAGTTGCCTCAAGAGAAAAAAACAATGACAACATCAACCAAACAAAAAAAAATCTAAGCAACATCAAAGCAAAATTATTTTTCAAAAGAAAACTCTTTAAGGTACACGGGTTGTATGTAGATTTTATGCATGAATTTGTGTTGTTTTTGTTTTTTTTTTTTCCCCAAGGTAATGACAGAAACAGTGTTGTTTAAGTACAAATATGGAGTTCGACCTTTTTCAGGCATCTTTAAAATGAATGGATTTTTCTGCAAACTACAGTTTGCATTAACATGCTACCAGAATCAATTTACCTCCAGGAAACCACCATGAAAAGTAATAGCCCAGTTATCACCTTACAGTCAATCTTCTGAAACAAATCTTACTTTTTCCCAACACTGCAAGTTTCCATTTGCCACCCAGGTATGAGGGGCATTTTTGGGTACCCTTTGAATGTGCTTTCAATTTCTCTATTGGGTGGGAGAAAGGCACAAAGGAAGGCTTAGAGAATGGACAAGACTTAGTGTTTCAGCCTTGATTAAGCTGGAGAACTTGTTATTAAGTTCATATCTTGCAGAAGGCAGTTCTGAACTGTAGACTAGACATCTGCAAGTGATGTGATGTCCTCCACGTTTCAATCCAAGTCTATCTAAATAAGCACAGCACGGTTTGGCTTGCAGGGTGCTTCTAAACAAGGACTTAACCTGCACTTTGGATCTGTATAGAGGAATATTAGATAGTTCATTCACATGCCTGCCTTCAGGATAAAGAGATACGTTATACACAAGGAATATCACCTACCCCAGCCAATAATAGTGTACCAGTAGAAATACCTCCTCTCTGGGAAGAAGGTTTCTACCAGTAATGTGAAAAGGTACAGCCCCTCAATGAAAAGCCAGAAGTAGTTGGACATGACACAGTAGTGAAAAAACACCATCACTGCTTTGCACTCCACCTGCAGAGAACCAAGGAAAAAAAAAAAGTTATTTTCATGCTGTTTTGCCTGAGATTAGCAGAGAAAATGCTTTCAACCTCTCCAAATCTGTTAGCGGAAAAGAACACAGCTGGGACTACTATTACACACTTTTAACAATAAAGTTTTAAAATCCTGAAAGGAATGTCAAGGGCCACTTAGAGGGAAAAGCTGTGAAGGGTAGGTGGCCAATTTTACCAGTGGGAGGTGGCCAGCAGACAGCCTGAGAACCTCTTCCATTAGTTGGGAGTTTGGCAATGGACTTTAATTACCAGATTGGAGCTCCCTCCCAAGTATTAAGTGCAGACAAGAAAAGAATCCAGTTGTGCACTAAGGAACCAAAGGAAGGAGGTGAAAAGGAAGGAAGAATGCGGGAAGCCCTGAGGAGGAGCAGGAGGGATGCATCTTTCTGTGTGCACACTTGAGAATTGCACTTTCTGACGTGGTCACTCAGAGGAAGATAATGGAAATGTTCACATAAGTGTAGAGAAAGCAGAGCAGTTTGCTGTGCAAAATGATAGAAACTTTCATTCATTCACTGGGGGAAATAATGAACAAAAGAAAAGGGAAAAAAATGTCAAAGCCTTTAGTGGAAACTGAGCTCCAACCTGACTCTGATTGTAGGACACACTTATCTTGGCAGTGTTTCATACCAGTGAGACATCACCAGACTTACCAAAGTGACTTTTCAATACGTCAGAGTAAAATTAGTATATAAATTGGGAGCTCCTGTCTGGAAAAGTGGGAGGCTGTCAGTTCAGACTGGTTCCGAACTGCCATCCCATCCCATTCTCCAGGGCAAATCTGAAACCAATATGTCTAAACTAGAAAAACAAGAGCTGCTTTACAGAAAGCAACTCTACCAGTTTGTGCCAGCTGAAGATGTGGCCATCAGAGCTCTCATTGTAAGATGTTTTATATTTGGAGTGTGTTAGGACAAAGTAGCAGATGGCATTTTAAAAAGAGAGTTATGAGCAAAGTGCAGATCTATAATGGTTTCAGATTTTACACAGAGAAGAATTTAAAGCAGGAACTAGTTTTAATGAGGAAGAAGAGGCTAAGAAACTACACAGGTGTGATTTTCTTGTGGAAGTGACTCACAGAGAATTTATATTATAAATGGGTGGATGAAGGACATTTCAGTTTGGGAACTCAGTGTAATTCCATCATCACTACACCAGATGAGTTAGTTTGTCAAAGCAATATTACCCTTAAATGTGAATGGAGTTTGGTTTCACATATAAAATATAGAAAAGTGCTTTGGTGAAAGAGACTGCTCTCTATGAAACCACACACTGCACAGCTCCCCTTCAGAGACAAATACATAGCTAATATTAACAATTTTAATATTAACAATTTCATTTTTTTAATGTGACTTTCAGGGCTGCTTTCTTGTGTCTGGATGTTCACATGCCTTACAGGTGACTCTTCCCAACATCCATAGCAAATAAGGCTCTGGAGAAAATCCAGTCTCCAGATGAAGGAAACCATCTCTGCTTCCTTCCCATTTATCACTACATAGATTCATGAGAAACAAACCAAAGTCAGAAAATGAAACTTGAAGATTTGTGCTAATGCACAGTACTGTTTATGTGGGACTATCCCATTCACAATGAACTGGGAGAGAAGTTTACCACCAATTACCTTCCCTTCCAATAGCTCCTCAGCCTCTCATACTCAACAGACTGCTGCCTGCCTCACAGTTTTTGTGTTATTTCATACTGGAAAAAAAATAAGGGAAAAGGGTTTGATTTTAGTCTTACTTACAGTGGAGATAAAACAGTGGTTGCCATCTTGCTCAGCATAAAGAACTCCATCTTTAATGAATACTGATATTGCACGTAGGATGAATGAAACAAAGAGGTTCATGTGGATAAAGTTCCGAGTGCAGTGAAGCTTCCTAGAGAGGAAGAAATAAAAGAGAGGAAAAATCAGTGGTGGAGAATAAAAATACATCTTCTTTTCTTTTTGTGGAAATAGAACCTAGGCCTGTCTACACCTACAGTCAGAACTCCAAGTACCTGGGTACTAAGAATAGAGACATCTGAAGGGCAGGAGTGTGGATAATTCTGACCCTAAACACAACCAAGAGGAGGATTTTCCTGCAAAACCATGCAAATTAACACAAAATAGAGCCAGTCCAATGGAGAGAGTTGCTGCAACAGCATCTAGAGCCTACTGAAATATGACCACCATAGTGGGTCCAACAAGGGGAACAACCAGACTGAAGGGCTGCTTCCCACTTGTCGTATGACATATGGTATAAAAGCTGAAATGTTGTTTGGAGTCGATGAGCTCCAGCCTATTTTCAGCAGTGGTAGAGCCACTGGCACTGCTCTTGTCCCAGCTCACCTGAAACGACACAGGATCACCATGGCAGTGGTGAGGGAAACGAGGGACGTGCTGTATCCAACTGTGTACAGCGCCTTCACGGATAGATAGTAGTAATCCTTGGAAGACAAACATCACAGGGTTAAATGGTTCAGCTATGGTCACTTCTTCACTGTGTCAACATGCAGGGGGAAGCACCAGCAGGATCTGTTTCTCAATGGATATTTCTCAATCCAGTATCTCAACGTGTGTTAGAGCACTGCCTCATGGTTGGCAGACTCTTGGGTTTGAACACTGTGGAGTTTATGCATCAGTGAGCTACAAAAGCTGCCTGTAGTTCTGTGACCACTATGTGTAGGAAAAAATACTAGTTTGCCAAGGGATTCTGTAATCAACAGGGGATGTAATGGGGCTAGCTCATGTTTCTAAACATTACAAGCTGTATCAACAGCAAACATTCATATTCCAAAAACATAAACTGAGCTAAGAAGGATACAAGTCTTATTTCTCATGTATTTATGCCCATAAATATCTGACAATCAGAACATGACCAGAAGCTGGACAAAAGGAAGCTGCCCCCAACTCCCACTTCTTTTAAATTATAAGAATACCACCCACCTGGTTGTCTGACTCTGTTTCATTTTCATCAAAGCCGCAGGCATCATAATAATGAGGAAAAGGTTCAGACCAGCCATCTTCAGTGCAATTTCTGCTGATGTCCCCTATGTCAAGTGCAACAGGTATAATTGGGAACGTCTTGCTGAAGCAAACCCAAGGATAGACCCTCTATCCCCTTAAGACAAGTCCACAGTACCAGTAGGAGTACTATTAGAGTACCCAAAAAAGGCTTTAACAGAACCTTTAATCTTTAACGACATCTTTAACGACCTACTTCTATGCTAGGCACTACAGATGTCTACTTCCAGTTGGTCAACAAAGAGCAAAAAAAGATCTAACCAGCACGGCCAGGGCACCAAAGAACTCATTCTGAAGTGGATACAGAAAACAGGGTCAGATAAATGCCCACGTCTCTCCATTGACTCCAAAAGGCAGAGTGGAAACGCAGCCTCAGTGCCGACATTTGCACTTCAGATGACTAAAGAGTAAGTCCAGTGCTTGAATATATGCACTTTGTGTTATTGTAATGATCTATATCTGAGCCATTTGCATGAGACTGACAAGAAAACATGGTGCTAACGTGATTTTTTTAGAACAGGGTGTGGAAGCCAGATAGCTCTAGGGTATCTAAACTGGCCACTGCATATCTGAGTGAGGCAGCTGGATGTGCCCCTATAGTCAGATATCCCACTCATGTATCTCCAGGCTTGGCTCTACTCCGAGGGACCTGCTGCTCTGTAGGAAAACAGAGAATGGAGTGGGAACCTCTTCCCTGTCACTATCACTAGTCTATGATTCTCTGATCCTACTATCCTGACAGCAAGTTCGTTTACATCTCTTCATTTAGAAGCCCACTGTGGCTTCGCTTGGCAATTATCCCCTTCAGATTTTTCTCTTCCTATTATTTGTGCCAATAATAATTTATGGCCTCGCTCTGAAAGGCGTGTTTGCTAGGAGGCTCAAAACTGGCTTAGAGAAAACCTTTTTCCCTTTTTCTCTCATTTTCTCCTGTTTCACTAATCTCATTTAATGAGTAGCTACTAAATGGCATTCACCAGGACTGCCAAAAAGCTTCAAACTGCGTTGGAAGCAGGAGCTGGCTGTAGAAGAGGAAAGCATCTCCTGATACTCTCTTTGATACTGAGGTGGGATGTCCCCTCATTGCACTCTCAAAGCACCATTACTTTACTCAGAGCTCACTGACCAGGTAAAAAACTTAGAGCTGGTCTGCTGGCTGCACTGATTTCTCTCCAAAACATAAGAACAGTTTTCATTTATTCAGCTATTACCTCTTCTTTTTTATTTTTTTACTTTAAGCAGTACTGTGACGTGAACTGATGGAAATGACAAACTTTTGTTTCTTCATTTATTTGTTCAGTTTTTTTTTAATGCCAAGATTATGCTATTTCACATTCTTAGAGCAATTTAGTCAATTAGCTTATGACACTAATGGTGACCTTCTTTTTAGAGAACATTCGCCATCCACGTGGCAGAATACACTGATTTAATCACTGCAATAGTTTTACATTGCATTACCTGGCAAATTTTGGTAAATTCACATTCATCTCCAGTTCTTCATGGAGATTAACCACTGAATCATGGTGTTGAGTTTCCTCAACACTGTTTAGTTAAACTATTGTTCAGCAGGCAGATATAATTTATACCAATTGTCTTGCTGGAGCACAAGACTCAATAATGGATGAATACATTTTCATAACACTGTTAAAATGTAAGCTCAAGAAAATGTGTCACCATCATTAAAACTGATTAGAAAATAATACCTAAGTGGAAGGAGAGAAAGCGTGGAGCTTCCTTTATAAGAGAGCTAAAATAAAAAAGAGAAACATTCCATGGTTGTGCTGCTTACCTAGGGGAGTCTCGGCTGTGCTTTCCAGCAGGTCATAATCACCTATAAAAGTGGAAATCCGGTATGAAATTGTTTGGATTGCATTTTCTATGAGGACCCCAACTGATCTCTGCGGAAGTTAGTGAATAGAATCCATTTGATTTTTATTTGTTTGGGTCTAAAGGCAAAAAATTCCTAATTCTGTCTTTTGAGGAAGTAAACATTGGTTTACTTGTAAGTTTAAATCAAGATTGAAGCAATAAAGTTTAGAAATTGCTACTGAAAGCAAAAAAAGACAAAAAAAAGACAGCAAATCAAAAAAAAGACAGCAAATCAAAAAAAGACAGCAAATCAAACCAGGAAAAATTTTATTTTAAAAAATATAAAGGTTAAGCATTACATTTCTAGAAATCCTTAGAAATCCATAGATATTGAAGTATGGATAAAATTCACGAAAAATGATTTCCATTCATCAAATGATAATTAGTTTCAATTTTGTGTTTGTAGGCTAAGATGATGGCGAATTCTAAAAAATATCAAATTGGTATTTTTTTATCTCGCTGTTACAGAGAGCTACGTGTATTCATTATCACAATAATTGTTGTGCAGAATAAGTTTTCAGTAATCTGAGATTATCACGTCCTTTATAGATGGTTTATGAGAACAGAGGTGTGTAGGAGGTAATTGGCACCACTGGTCCTTACCTGCGTGAGTTTGCCCCAAGTTGTCTACTTCCCAACCTGAAATGAGAAGAAGAAAAACAAATAATTTGATTTTGAGGCTTTGTTGCCCATAAAAGGAAAGGATGTAGTAAAGCCTATGGATCATAACGGTTGGAGAAGACCTCCAAGATCTTCCAGTCCAACCATCCCCCTATCACCAACACTGCCCACTAAACCATGTCCCTTATTACCACATCTACTCTTTCCTTAAAAACCTCCATGGACAATGATGACCTCATCACCTCCCTTTGCAACCTTTGCCAATGCAACACCACTCCTTCTGACAAGAAATTCCTACTAATACCCAATCTGAATCTCCTCTGTTGCAACTTGAGGCCATTCCCTCTCGTCCTAGCAAAGAACTGCAGGAGAATTTTGTTTGTTTTTCAAGTTAAGTAATCTATGTTTACAGCCAAAAAGTGGTTTTCAGAAGACGGTCCATCACACTGCATTATTTAAGTTTTTTTTAATTCATGACATGTTTGTTGTTTGTATTTTTTTAATAGGGAAAAAGGTCCTGAAATAAGAATAGGCGGCATATTTCCAAGACAATGTGTCGAAATCCATGATCTGCACTTTAGAAACACTAACATCACAACGGGCAATCTTACAAGTTTGGGTTTGCATTTCCTTTTTTCATGCTTTTTCTTGTGAAAAGCTGATATTACCCCAAAGCAATCTCCCACCCAGCCTGATGTGTACTTAACCCCAATTGCACCGGTCAGATTTTCCCTATTCCTGCTGGGTTTGGGCTGGATGGATGCTGCAGGCTGAGTGCAGAAGAGCTGCCCTGTGCCGCTGTGTGGTGCTGCTGCATCGCATGCAGCGAGACTCAAAGCTGCCTGCAGGAGCTCTAACAGCCACCCACAGATCAAACAGGACAAGAGAAAAATCCTTGTCAGCCATTCATAGGCTTCCACATCAGGTTAAATACATAACATAGCTTAGCACTGTACCCCCCTGGAATAACCGCTGAGCTTCAGCTTGTTCTTTCACCCCAAACATGCAGTTATTTCTTAAGCATGGACTGCAAAGGTCTTTGCTATTTGTGCAAGAGGCTTTGCTTTAAAAGTGAAATTCTACACAAAATTAGGTCTGAAAAGGAGAAAGACAGCATCCAAGGAAAAAAAAAATAGAAAAGGGACTCCTTCCTGCACAGCCTGAAGTGCTTTTCATATTTTACTCCTTTTCAGAGCCATAATCAGTTTTGAATTCACTTATTTCTCTCCGCGCTTTAAAATAAATCAGAGATACTTTTAGATCTTAGCTGGAAATAAAAGGGCTTAGTGTGAAGATGATGCTGGAGTCTAGAAAACAAAGATAAAGCTTTTGCTAAGGCCTTTTCTTTTCTGGCATCCCCCCTTTCAGGCAGGCTATAACGTGTCTCTGAAAGGATGTATTCAGCATCAACCTTCAGCAAACCTACACATCCTGTAGCTCATTACTTGGAAGAGTTAATCCCCAACACTGTGATGAGGACACCTTTGTCTCTTGGCTGCTCTGCCCAGCTTCAGCAGTTTTCCAGATGCCACATATATGAGATTGCTCAGACGTTTTCAAATACTATGAATACTGAAGATAAGTCAGCAGTGCATTTTTCAGCAAAGCTCTTTTAACCTGCTGCATCACACTGAAGTACCAGATGTTGCAGACAAACCACGACTCTGCTCAGGATTTTGGGCGGGACATCAGGGATACCTCTGCAGAATATTTGCACAGATCTATGTCTCTCCTGAGCCAACCAAAAACAAGATTTAATAAGATTGATTGGCTCAGCCATATGTCTATGTTGCTAAAATCTGAATGGAGATGGCCAGCTTCAGGATATCCCCTGGGAATTTTTGCCTGTGGTTTTACTGGGTGAAGTATTAAAAAGCAAGACACTGTTCCTGGATCACTGTCCATGTCTATCCTTTAATGCCACTCAAGTTAATAGCTTATAATGGAATTTGTTCCTTATAGGAGTCACCTCACCTAAAAGCCTGGATCTGTTGATGACCTATAGAAAAAGTGCAAAAACCCAAAAACCTAAGAGTCCTCTGACTCAGAAAAATGTGATTGTAGTTTGCCAGTGCCACAGAGTGACTTAAAAACTATGATGTGATGCTACAAATTTTACAATGTTCTCGTTAGAAGACTGTTGTTAAGTAGATTGAAGCCTGGTATTCCTGGTATCTTGGCACATTACACTGATGGTTCTCACTAGATAGATGGCTGGTTGGTTGGATGGGACGGTGGATGGATAGATAGATGGATAGATAGATGGATA
Source organism: Centrocercus urophasianus (assembly GCF_019232065.1). Lineage (NCBI taxonomy): Eukaryota > Metazoa > Chordata > Aves > Galliformes > Phasianidae > Centrocercus > Centrocercus urophasianus. Next base: position 46,651,430 of record NW_024884711.1, read on the forward strand.
AACAGATAGACGGATGGACAGATGGATGGATGGATGGATGGATGGATGGATGGATGGATGGATGGATGGATGG
>NW_024884711.1:46651512-46695826 GCF_019232065.1 Centrocercus urophasianus
TGGATGGATGGATGGATGGATGGATGGATGGATGGATGGATGGATGGTGGGATGGATGGTGGGATGGATGGTGGGATGGATGGTGGGATGGTTGGATGGATGAACAGATAGAGAGATAGACAGACAGACAGGTAGATAGACAGACAGACAAAAATGAATTATAAATGCTTTAAGTGTGTTGCTGTTGGGTTTTGTTTGTTTGCTCTTCCCAGTAACCTAAAAAGGAGGACATAAAACCTGCTGTTATTTGACTCTTAGTACAGGCCACACTTGGCTGCAGTGATGGTAGAATACCCAATTTGAATTCATTTCTACTATCGTGACCTTGGTACCAATGGAACATTATGTTAATGTAGCTTTTTGAAATTAAGAGGCTTTTTATATTAACCATTTTCTCTGCAGCTGGATTGTTATTGCATTTTAACCGTGTTTGGGCAATATGAAGGGATTCACATTTTCAATGATGTTCACTTTCTGATTGCTGTAGGAGTAAGCTTGCCATTTATTAACGTATCTGTCTACATCTAAATCCTTGCTAATGCACTGAGGAATGTTCCAGTACAACCTTTTATTACAAAGGCTTTCAAGCTTGATCCATCAAACTAATTCTCACTAATAAGTTGCGCCACTGGAACATCAATTAGATTTACATTGAGCATTATGGTCTGAATTACAGTGAAAAGTCAAAGTCTACCTAATGAGTGGTGAGATAACATGCACATATATAAAATAAGATGTGCTTATATGTGTATATATGCATAAAAACCATGCAGTGAAGGAGCATACAGCCACCATGGGGCTTCAGATTTATGTGTGCTGGTCTTGCCTTTCTCTCTGACACTGTGCATTGAATCCCCCACCACCAGAATGTGACTGTTCACATGACCATAACAATGGGTATGGCTACTCAAAGGTATGAAGGGTGTGATGGGCTTTATTTGAAATATTTCTGTGCTTAACATTTAACAAAGAATCATAGAATCATAGAATGGCCTGGGTTGTGAAGGACCACGATGCTCATCCAGTTCCAACGCCCTGCTGTGTGCAGGTCACCAACCAGCAGACCAGGCTGCCCAGAGCCACATCCAGCCTGGCCTTGAATGCCTGCAGGGATGGGGCATCCACAGCCTCCTTGAGCTTGCTGATCTGGGGCTGTATGAAGACTGTGGGTTGAATTTCTCAACTTTACTCTGAAATTCTACTTTTTTTTTTTCTATCTCCAGAAGTCCTGAGCAAATTTGCTCCGGTGTCAGCAATGTAATGGGTGTAGTAACCATTGTACAAGCAGTGTAAAAACACAGGGCACCTTGCTGGGTGAGCTTTCAAACAAGTTCTCACAACACTTTTCTCTTGAGATGCAGACAGTGAGAAAGTGGTTCATTAGGCCTGAGCGATGCAAAAGGGGAAGTCCATTGGGGCGATTGTAAAGCAGGCTGGATGAATTATATTACTCTCCCAGAACTGAAGAATAAGTAAAACACCCTTTTCAGCTGCATTTTGGCTACTGGCTTGTTTTTCAATCTTTTAACACGACTTTCTTCAAGGCCTGTACTCCTTGCATACAGTTAAATAACAGCACAGTACAGACTACAGAGAGACAGAGCCAATGGAAGCCATTAAACAATACCTTAGAAAACCATTTTTAAATCAATAACTGCCCGCATTAGTCAATAAACTCCTGAGGAAGCTAATGCTATTCTTGACAAAGGATGACTGTCCAGTGCATTGACAGATAGTGTTATTTATTATTTGACCAGGTTGAATACGAAATTCATTCGTTGAGAAGTAAGGCAAATTTTCCATTAGTACTTGAGCTGTCATTATTAATTAGGTGTTATTTGCAGTACTACTTAGAGGCACTAAAGAAGATGCACCAGAACGAGGAACTGCTAGTCCCAAAAACCAAACAGAGAAACCAAACAGAAAATACTGCTTATTTCTACTTTCTATATGAGAAGATAAAATAGAAAAAACTAAACTAAAATAAAATAAAATGAATTCAAAGGACTCAGTAAGAGCTACACATAGTAGCAAAGACCTGGTACTTTCATGACAATTTCTTGCGTAGGTATCAGACCTTTTTCCATGTTTTGTATTTGCTAGGCCTTAGAAAGAGCAGATACCTTCTCCCTATCCTCCAACGAAGATGAGAAATGTAACACAAGGAATTGTTGCTTCTCTTTTGCAGGGAACAGGGCTGGCAAAGTGAAAGCCAAGAAGCAGGCTGTGTACGATGAGCCTCTGCTCTGTGCAGCCTTTTAGATCAGCTCCTACATGCCAACTTTGTGCTGGCTGCTTTCGGTGTCAGCTGGCATGGCAACTGCTTTATCTCCCATAGATTTGTTTATTTGAGCACAACAACTCGCATTTAACCCCTTTGTTCCAGCTTTTGCCCATTACTAGCTCAAGAAGGGGAATGAAAGGCTTAACAAATCATTCGGTCCTAAAATATTTTGCCCACACTCTAGCCTTATTTCTGTTCTCACCTCAGCATCATTTGTTGGTGGGGTGGGTGATGGAAAACATTTTCCCAAATCACTTGTCATCATCACATCCAGCTCTGTGAATGACGAGCTAGCTAGGCAGGGATCTAATTTTTCCCTGTTTTCTACAGCACCGATTAGGAATCTAACATTTAATTTAGAAACATGAAATTAATCCACCAGCCATCCCGCTCCCATCCAGCACACGGAGCACTTCCTCCATTGCTGCATGCCACTCCCCTACACTAGCAATCTGTTCAGCCAGCAGCATTCAGGATCAGTTCTATACATCTACAGCAAGGGCAGCCAGGCAAGGTTCAGAATGAGAGAACTTAGAGGACCCCATGCTTTTTCCCTAGGCTAAACACTTACCCCCTTATTTCTGTCTCTAGCCTCACACCACATCAACAACACTTTAAACTACATATTGAAGTCATTCGTTCACTTGTGTACTTGCCTTTGTCATGGTCAAGGGGAAAGAGAACAATCAAGGAGAACTAATTTTCTTCATTCTCTGTTCACCAGTGGCTTGTGCAAAACACTGCAGCGAAGACAGAGGTGGAGCTGATATACAAACCCTAATGCCCTATACCCCTTATAAGCACGTGGTCTCATGACAGGTTGGTGAGAAGAACCAGAGCACCACGGCTGGAGATCATGGGAGAAGGCCAATGAGGTCGTGTATGGAGAACATAAAGGCTGATGTACCTGGCTGTGGCAAGGCTTATGCATACAGATGACCAATAACATGTAAGGGAAATTTTGACTTTTTTCTTCCCTTCCCTTTCTTTATCAAAGGCTATGAAACTGTCAGTGGACTGAGGTCACCATAGCAACTAGTAGGCATCGTTTAAACATGAAGTGCATCTGTCCTACCAGGCTGGCTGTCAGAGGAGCATCCATCAGCATGTGAGGTCAACGCAAATGCTACCAAAGAGGCTCTTAGCTCAGAGAAGAGCATGGGTCATATTTCAGAGCAAAGCTTTTCAAACGAAGAAAAGAAGACATATTGTCCAAGGCGGATTATCAATTGTGAGAGAAGGCTGAGAGGAGAAAGCATATTCGAGCACTTGCTTAAAGACAAGAGTGAATGTGAGCTCATCACACCTAAGTCTTGCAATCAAATGGAACTCCTTCCTTAATTATTTGAGACAAAGAGAGGAGAAACAGCAACAGGGTGGAGGCTGATGGTTAAGGTTGAAGCAGCTGCCCATGTTACACCCAACAATGATAATTCAGTGAATTACCTTCTGCACACCTAAGTGTTCTCCAAACTGCTTAGCAGCTCTTGCCTTGTTCCATCCTTGGATACTTTCCAGAGGAGCCCTGCTTTTTAATTCTCCAGGGCCAATTAGCTTTCAGATCACACTGGGCAAAGGTCTTGAATTGTGTTACAGCTTTACCCTGGTAACCGCAGGATGTTGTCTTGCCGTGGACCAAGGACTTGATATTTAACTGAATTGATCAGAAGAATTTAGAGCAATTGTTGCTATTGAACCTGTTCAGTGAGTATCAGAACCCTTTGTCCCCATAATTCGAGGGAAAGGCCAAAAATGTCACTCCCCTGTTAAAAAAAGTATTCACAAAACTTTAACTAGAAGACTGGAAACAGATACAGATCTACTGACTGTAGATACAGTCAGTATTCTCTCATGGCAATACCTGCATTGGCAGAATGTCCTGCATTGCAGATAGACTTCGTGATTCTGGGGCAGAGGAGACATGCTTAATGATAAAGGGTTACCCTTTTAGGTAGGGTGGCATTTTGGGCTAGGGTTAAGGCTTATCAGTTTGGGTTAGGGTTAAGGGTTTGCATTTTGGATTAGGGTTAAGTGTTACCCTTTAAAGTAGAGCTGGTCATCATGTCATAGAATGGCCTTCTTGATTTGGAAAAGCTGATGTCATTCCATGGCTTTACTGGCCCATGGAAAGCCCAATAGGAAATAGGAATAGGAAACTAAAAGGAAAGAACTTGCTATCTAGGAAGCACAACTAACACAGAAATTGGAAAGAGAGTTTGTAACATCTCCACTTAATAAGTCTCCTATAACTCTTTCCTATATCTGGGACTTGCTGAGCCTAAGATGGACATTCTATGGGATGGCCCATCTCTGTAAAACAGAATGCTTCCTGATGCTAGTGGTTTCCCTCCCCCTGTTTTTCATAGAGGACGCTGAAACACCCATCAGGGGTGAGATATATTTGAACAGAAAATCTCGACCTTTGCATTGATCTTTTCCCTTGCCCATTTGACAGGCAAACACGATTTCCAATTTCAGGCAGCTGCAATGCCAACATTAATTTCAGCCAGTATCAAACAAATCCTCCATCATCTACTTCAGTAGAAAATAAGTACAGGATCTTTCCAAGTACATTCTGCTGGTTAGAAGGTCTCTAATCTTTAAAAATCACCTTTTTGTTTAAATAAAAATACATCATTAAGGAGGCCTAATTAATAGCAACTGATTTGCAAAGACTCTCAACAATGGATTTTCATGTCCTTTCACCCTGTTTGAGAGTTACGTACCACATGTTGTCAGTTCTCCAGGACGATTTCCCCAGAAGTGACACAGAAACACTTTCCACATTTGCACATTTAGTACTGCTGCCCCTCTCATTAACCCTTGTCTTGTCATCTTGTTTTGTTTGATTAGGGATAACACCCAAACTCAGGCAGGAAAAAAGAGCCACGGATGGCTTACCAAATCCAATTAACCTTGCATTCATAAATCCCACATGATGTATCTAGTGCAGAATATAGAAGGGTTGGTGTTCTAGTGACAAAGTAGTTGAGTGGCTCTCAGTGTTTTTAATGGGATCAGTAATGGGCTTTTTTCAGCTCTGTCTCAGGGACAATGAAGCTTGGTGGCTGAGCAATGAAGACACACGACTGGCAGAGCAGCAGTAAGCCCAGCAAACACTCGGGTTCGAAAAGATAAACATTCCCCCTTAAACTCTACAATACCTGGATGGACTCTTTATTTCACTGAATTTTAATTAGCAGCCTTAATCCTGGTACCAGCAAAGGTCAGTCACGCTCTTTTGGATGTCGCAGGCAACATCCTAGACTGAGCACTGAATAAACAGTCTGTATAGTTGGTAGCTTCTGTAGGAGCTAATCATTCATTTGGATTCTGAAATGAAGACAACTTCTCAATGTGAAGCACACAGCAATGCTCAGAGACTGCCTATTACTATTTGCATAAGATTTTCCTGCCAATCAGAGGCGTAAAAATACGCTCATTTTTTAGCTGCCTATTGCATTTCTTTCAATGGCCCTTTAGTGGACAGGTTTTATCCCTCTAAAATTTCTCAGCCATGAGGGGCAACGAAGGAAAAGCCTTGGCATCTGTGAGTTTCCTCTACCAGACACATCACCACTGCCTGTAAAAATAAATAAATAAAGGAAAAGAATAAAACACAACATTTTCTAGTTGGGATTGTAGATAATTACACATCATGGCTGGCACCTTTTTCCTTTTTTAATTGCAAAGATACCTTAGAACGCTTTAAATGTACTCTGTTGCTAGAGGGGTTTTCTCTGGGGTTACCACTTGGAATGAGAAAACGTAATTGATAAAAGCAACACAATGGAAGTTACTGCTTTTAATAAAAATTAAACTGTGAATTGATTAAAGAAATGGATTTTGAAGAGAAAAAAAACAAACACCAACCATAAAAGAAAACAAAACCAAACATAAACCAACTAACAAGAAACCTCCAATATTTAGGAATCCTCCAGAACAGAAACCACTGTAAATCTTTAACCTACTACACTGGAAAAGGCTGAGGAGATACAATGACTTTTTCAGGTGGAGAGATTTTCAGAACAATCTTTTTGTTCGCAAAGAGAATCTGAAAGGAAATAAAAAATTCTCATGATTTTGAAGGAGAACTGAAATGAAATGTTACCAGGAAGGGTCACAAGATATCTATCACGGGATTTCCAAAGGAAATTTTAACTTTAGACCTTCCATATCAGCAGTTCAAATGTCAGTCCTCAGTCCAACTGCAATGAAGGTCGTAGCAGAGTATATTTTCAAACCCTCAACAGCAAGAGATGGTCTTTACAGCTAAAACCACTGAACTGTTCTTCGACAAAGTATCTCTGTGGATGGTGGGGATTGGAATTTCATCAGTTAGTTTTTATTTTTAAGTCCATTTTCTTTTTCACCTTACTGAAAGCAGAAATCAGGCAGCCAAGTTAAGACAGCCAAATTCCTTTCAGAAATTCAGCAACCAAAGAGGCTCCTCCACTGACTTCATTCACCTCAAGATACAAATTTGATACAGGTCAGAGGCAATACCTTCTACGATTACTTATCAGAAGCTGGACTCAATGATCCTTATGGGTCCCTTCCAACTCAGGATATTCTATGATTCTAACACTTCCCTCACTGAACCAGAAGTCCATGTGACCAGTTTTACACATATAATTCACAGATTTCCAAAGCCAAGTGAGATAACTTTCCCCCCACTCTGTAAAATCAATGGTGCTGCATGCGGTTCCCCTATTTCATCCAAGCAGGTGTTTCCACAAGTGCTTCAGTGCTTCTTAAGACAAACATTTTAAAAACATAAATCAAAATCATTGCTGCTGTTTGTAAAAATGATTTTTGGTCATCTGAAAACTCTGCTGAATTAAGAATGAATATACAATTAATGGACACTGGGGTCAGTGCCTACTCTACTTACATATTCTAGAAACACAGCAGCAGCCACAGAATACTGTAATGATTTATAAAATGTGATTAGCCACGTCTTAGAAACATTTTAATTATCTAATAACCCTTTATTTAAGGAACCTTCATAATATGTGACTTTTTTCATTAAGCCCTCATTGAAGCAAATATACTCGGTTAGCTAAAATTAGCAGTAATGAGACTGAAAATTCATCCTGATTCACCCAGAAGAGTGATTATGGATGTAGATATTTCCACCTTGGGGTCACTAGCACAAATCCAGCTGGGTCTGCCGAGGTTTCAAACAACTCCAGATTAAATGTTTATTTGTTTATCTAACGAATTATGAATCTTGGTTTTGTTCCTACTGAACAGATGTCCAAAAAAAAAACCACCCAGTAACAGCTGTCACTTTTATTAGTGAACCCGCAAGGAAATCAAGAAGGCAGCACATATATTTACACTGGACTGACTACTCCTCCCTTAGGGTCATGCTATCACCCTCCTAGAGGCCAAATGTGAGGTACAATTTACAAACAGCACTGGAAATTCCGGACAAAGCATTCAAAAACCTTATTTCAGCCCTTCAATGTATGGAGCCTTTTGTTATGGCAGCTTTCCTCTTTTAAGTACAGTGTTACTATTTTTCTAAAATGAATATTAATGTCACTTGAAAAAAAAAACGGGACGAGACATTCTGATATTAAAGTTAAAATGTTATATGCTGGAATAGACTATGTTGAGCTGACACAGTCTTTGAGAAGGGAGACATTTTAGATGGTTTCTCAAGAGCCCTTCAAACCTTAATTACTTCAGAAACAATGGCACTACAGAAAACAAATTTCATCAATAGAAGGGAGAAGGTGCTATATTTGGGTAGGTTATAATTATGAGCATTGGAAACACAGACTGACCAGACAGGTTGTGGATGCCCCATTCCAGGAGCCATTCAAGGCCAGGCTGGATGTGGCTCTGGGCAGCCTGGTCTGGTGGCTGGCGACTCTGCACATAGCAGGGGGTTGAAGCCAGATGATCTTTGAGGTCATTTTCAACCCAGGCCATTCTATGATACTATGAAATATCCCTTGGAATAAAGAGAGCCATTAAAAGGTCTGCAGCTGAGGTGTGTTGGTAGATTGGAAGAGAGGAAAGAGTTCCTGTGCTGTAGATGCAGACAGCATCTCTCCGTGTCTCAAACTAGTGACATCTCTGATCACTGAACCCCAAAAGGGAAGGAAAAGAGAGAAAGAAAGGGAAAGAAAAGTGCTGCCTATGTTACCATGCCTATCTTGAGGACAGGTAGAGGCAGCACATCACAGGCCACCAAAAAGGAGGGGTCCTAATTGAAGGTTGGTCAGGCATTGCATTGAGCAGCAGGTCTCTTGCAGTCATATCAGAAGATAACAGCAGATCAGCCATCTGCTAGTGCACAATAAATGATATAAAAGCATTATGCCTGCAGGCTGCACACGTCACTGATAATTAGATTGTGAAAACTTTTGGTTGAGTATGCATCTTGCGCAAAGGACGACCAAGACTGGTCCGACAATTAGTCTGAATGACAAGCAGTCAATGAAAACAGATAACAAAGTCATGGAGAATAATGTAAATAAATACACATATGTATGTGTGTGTGCATGTGTGTGAAAGAGGGAAGAATATTTCCTTTCCCTCGTTGGACACAAATCCTCCTAGAAGCTCTATGCTGTCTTTTCTATTATGGTTGACTGTGATGGTTCAGCAAGTGTCACTGCATTCACTGAATTTATAGTGGACCAATATTGCAGCAGTCAAGATTATGTGTAATTATACACACTATAATTGAAGCACACAGAATTACAGGAATAACCATGTTTTTGTAACTGATAATTTAAAAAGGGACTTGTCTTCCTCCCTTCAAAAATAAGATGCCTCATTTAAGGGAACTGTCTTTATTACTTGCTGGATAAAGAGAGATTACCTCCAAATGGTAATTAACCTCATGTTCTTGAAATTAAATACACTGCCTTCCATTGATTTCTTTCACTTACTTTCTCCACATTAACTACAGATGGAGTCCAGTGAACTAATTGAGAGAAGACACTTGAGTTTCATATGGGTGTATTTAGTGAGGGGGTGATCACCCTTAAATTCCTCTCCATTTCACAAAAGCATTCTGGTGTTTCCTTCACCATCTAAGATGAATTGAAATGTCTGTTCTTAAAGGTGAATATTTGAGCATGCCAGACTTGTGTATATTTTCCATCTACCACAAATTGTGCACTGTCTGTAGCAACATCAGGAAGGTGAATTTTGGATTCAAGATTTTGTATGAATAATTCACTGGCAAAATAATCTTTGGGAAGAGGATCGCAGAAGGAAAAAGGTGAGGTTTTTCCTCCATGAGAAGTGCTCCTTAAGCGATCTATGCTGGCCTACATGGGTGCTGGGATGAGATGGACATTACTGTTAAATATCAGCAAAGGCTTGTTGTTAACTAACGAGGGACAACTCTTACAGTAATGTACTCTGGTTAGAGATTCATGATCCTTTAGGTCCCTTCCAACCCTGGCCATTCTGTGATTCTGGAAACAGAAACAGTCCATCTCACCACAACGCAACCAGGGCAATTTTCTGACCTTTCATTTACTTTTGTTTCTTTGCTTGGCTGCTGGTGCCAGCTGCAAGGAGCAGTAGGAAGCTGACATCTCATTTCTACAGAGAACAAAAAGGCACAATGGATCTTCTCCACTTCTGAAAGAATTTTTAATTTTCACCAACCCTCCACTGGGCCTCCAAGATGGGAACTGCCCTCATTGGTCATTTCATGCACATCCATTCCGTAGGCATGAACAGAGTCCAGCTCTGAGTTTTAGTTATTTTCTAAAATAGGTTCCAGTTATGATGACTAGTTGTCTGACACCTTCACACAGTCTCAGGTCTTGTTGATCTTTGTGGATTCCCAAGGGCAAACGCTCTGTTTAGCTACTAGACTTCGCAATAACTTCATGGTGACCGAGATAGCTTTTTTTCACACACCTTTCCCCCTTCCACCCAACATATGCACATACATCTACACAAAAACATCCTGTTTTTTTACTGTTTTCTTTTGAACAGAAGTTCAAACCAACCCCAGGCCACTGTAGTTCTTATTTTTCCCTTAAGTATAGCAACTGAATCAGGCTTTATTTGCCTGCTGGCCATGCAGCTCTACCAGGCAGAAGCAAAAAACACGGAGAAAGGACTTTACCATCTTCAGAGATGATAAATCTGAACAGAGCAGGACACTTGACAAAGACAATTTCACCCACACTTGCAGGTTTCCAGCATGTAATGTTGTCCCACATTCCTGGGCAACCTATAGAAAAGAGAGAGGCAAAAAAGATAAGATTAATGGTGCAAACTCTCTCTTCTTTTTGTTTTCAAAATGGTTTTAGTGGTTGGTTCTTCCTTCTATCCATCAGTGTGCAGTTGGTTAGAATAACAAATGGTATCACTTTCTGATAAGCTTTCCCTGACCCAAAAAACAATTTGCATTGATAAGAATAGCGTAAGCATAAGTACAATATAGTTGCATTATACAGTAATGGACAGACTCCACTCTGGCAAAAAGTGAAAGCTGTTAGTCCCAATTAAATTACTCCATTATACGTCAGAAGCTAATATTCCCTTTAGAGTGGAATTCACAGCCACTATCTGTCTACCAAAAAGTGTGTTAAATCTGTGGAGATTCGATTGACATCTCTGATTTCAATTCAGTGAATTTCTGCAAACTTGAATCCCCGTCAGAGGTTGGATACTAACACTTATTGGAATTTGGCCCAGGGTGGTGATTGAAAGTTGGAGAATAGATTCTGCTTCATCCCACAGCTGCTTGTTGAGTTGTTTTTTGGGATGTATATGAGTGAAGCTTCTCTCTTTCATTTTGTTCAGTTCATTAGGAAAATATTCAGTACAGAAGTGTAAAGAACCACTCCTGTAGTATTCACTATCTTCACATGCATGTAAATGCAAAATAGCTAAAGGATTTCTTGCATAACACAGAATCAGACCCTCCACAATCACTCAAATATTAGGCTTAATGTCACCAGCCTTTAATTAACGATCTGAGTGATACACAACCAACCTCCTGTTACAGGACTATGCCTATTATTTCTAACCTGAAAATGTTTATTTCCAGTTTTCAGTCATTATATGGAACTGGATGAATTTTAGCATCAGAAGCATGCAGAAATAGGAGGTGATAATGTTAGGGATGGGAGTTTTTCTCTCTTGGGACACAGGAAAAAGAAGGGTATTAAACATCAGAAATACGACAAATTAGGACTGGTTTTCAAGAAGGAGCTTTCTATGCACAACCCAGTCTGCAGCTGTGTAAAGCTGAAATCATCATCTTACTAGTTTATAAACCTAGAAAACTTATCTAGTGTACAGAAAAGCTCAGAAATTTCCCTGCATTTCTTACTAATGTCCAAAAAATTTTCTCATTAAAGAAATCTCAAATGGGGATCATCTTCTACCTCAACAGAAAATGAAAGACAGACTAGATCACAGAATCATTAAGGTTGGAAAAGACCTCTAAGATCATCTAGCCCACTTAACTATCTTTCAGAGTTCTTTGCATTTGATGTTGAGATTCAGCATCTAATCTTACCAACTGCTAAAAGGTGCAAGTTCCTCACTCAGAAGTATGTGGGGTTCTGTTGATATATTTTCTCTTTGACTGCATGCCTGAGAAAGTAAGATCCTCAATAAAAGCAAATAATATTTCAAAGTGTCATATTTTCAGACTGGGAGAAGTACAATACAATGAAGGTTGGGTGTTCAGCTGCTAAAAAACAGTGTGGGCTTTGTCAATTTTGTCAGTAGTAGGGGATTGCTATCGGATGAGAATGTATGAACAGAACTGGCCTTTGTGTATTTATTTCCATCAGCTTCAGTGGCAGAAAATCAAGTCCTCACAAAATATAAGCCAGGTACTACCACGTGTGGTGGATAAGGAAGCTATGAGCTGAGGGTTTGAAGAATTAATTCAGTGTCAAACCACAATGCTATAATGATGTCAGTATGATAAGCAGCTGGTAACCCTTCTTTCAAATGAAAGGCTGTAGCATCAGATCAGGACTTTAACTAAAAGAGGAGAGATTTAGGTTAGAGGTTAGAAAGAAATTCTTTACTCAGAGGGCAGCGATGCCCTGGCACTGCCCAGAGAGCTGTGGGTGCCCCATCCCCAGAAGTGCCCAAGGCCATGGCTGGGCTCTGGGCAGCTTGAGCTGTGGAGGCAGGCAGCCCACTGCAGAGGTTGGAGCTTGATGATCTCAAGGTCCCAGGGAACCTAAGCCATTCTGTGATTATGAGGCTACATAAAATAAACTGCTGAGTATATAAAATTTAGTCACCACAGGAACTGGAAAAGAATAACCTTCACATTTTCCTCTCCCCACCTTTCTTCCATTCGTATTCCAGACTGATTCCACTTCCAGATGAGTATCTCATTGTATGCATGCTATGACTCTACTGGATATCCCTGAAAGGCTCAAAGACCTCATGATTTTTACGATTTGAAAAGTTCACTGATACTAAACATGGAAATCAAGATTGAATTGAGCACTGTTAGATTTTACTGTCTTTGATAGCTACCGTTTGTCCACACAGCAGGAATAGTATTTACCATTTAAATCTGAAGACATTTGGTAATAGGTTTATAGTTCACTGATGTATGGCAACCTGTATGAAAGTAAAGCATATGTAAATATCCATGGTAATGAGACATTTGCTTACAAGAGGTGTTAGAGACAATCAAAGAGGCTAATGAGATCTTCTGAGAACCACCTGCTAGCCTTGCTCACTTGAATTAAATGGCTGTGCTAGAATAAGGGAAAGCTTTCTTATTCTTTATTACTACTTTAGCATCAGTTGTTTTCCAAATACTGGCATAACAACAGAAACTGCAAACCTATCTAGAGAAATGAGCATAAACCCTCATACTGCAGAGAAGAGAAGACAATGAATAAATATTTCATAGAAGTCTGAACAGTAGTCTGCTATTGTGGCAATACCATGCATAAATAAAATATTCCAACTTTAAAAGACATTATTTTGTTCTACTAGAAAACACTGATGTGTTGGCATTGAAAGAGAAAGAAACAGAAAAAAAAAAAAAAAGTAATTTGCCCAGTAAGTGACAAAGACTGCAAAGAATTCATTGTCAGTAAGAAAGTTGCTCGATCCTTTCTGGTAAAACCATATTTGAAAGCAACCATTTGGAAGAGCAAAGAATACACACACACACAAATATGTATATATAAAATATAATACATGTCAGCATGGACAATCCCCTTACATTTGTAAACCACAACACAGCCAGGAACTCCTGCTGGGTGAAACCTGCCCACGGAAATGTGTGATTTGAGTGTGAAACTGCACAGTAGGGCTCTCCTCTGGCTCTGATGGTATGTCTCCATTGCCGTATGATGGAGGGATACTCAAGCTAGCTTTGAAAGAGGTGGCTCAGACACTGCAAGAAGCAAGGCACAGCACCATATGGATTAATTCTCCCGGTTCTTAGCACGTTTGGAATAAATAATGCCAACATGTAGTTTTAAAGAATAAGTTTTCATGTAGTCTAGAGCATAAAAATAATAAGTAAAAATGATCTTAATACAGGATGCCTTGCAGGGAGTGCAAATTCTGCTTTACCTTCCCAGGTCTGTACTGGAGCCTGCAGACAGAAATCTGCTTGTTGAACTTTGTAGGATTCATCTCAGCTAACCCAGCTGATGTAAAGTTTGGCATCTGATTTTGGAAAGCTATTTAGACCCTCCTCATAGCATGGGAAAAAGAGTGTTTCATGTTATTCAGCTAGTCACCTTCTCTCCAATGGCACAGCTCATCTTCTGGAGCCTCACTTGGCTCCAGAGGAAATGCAAAGTGGTTGATGTGATTGTGGAATTAGTCAGTATCAGTTTAACTTCAGGCAGCTTAGACTTCCCAATTTAAGTGCACTCACCTAAATGATGTTTCCTCTGTAGCCCCTCAGTAGCAAGACCTTCCATTAGGAATAATCCCATTTTAGCTGGGCAGTGGTGGTGAACTACTCTGTAAGTATTCATTCATTCATTCAGTAGAATGAGGCTAAAAATTCTTATCCTAAATAGCTGCCCCCTGAATCCCAATTTCAGCTAAGGAAAACTATATGCATTTTTGAATAATTTCATGTGAAGCTCAGGACAGCTAAGCTTAAATATAATATTGTTGAATCTGATGGGGTTGCCTCATATACCTACGACCTAAGGATGCATGTGACTTGACAACAAGTGAAAAAGAAAGGCTAAGAGAGGTGCAATTTCACATCAAGGAGAAAATAACGGAACTTTTGTCACTGCAGAGTTTTCAGTTGTAACTTTAAGATTATGCTTAGCACTGAAATGATTCTAGTCATCTTCCTCCTATGGAGGTTTACACAAACCTTCAGCTTGGAGGCTACTACACCTCCATCGAACATTACAGTGATTCAACCAACTTAAACTGTTGGCGGTATTTGTGTGGAGAAGGGGTGAGAAAAGAATGACAGAACAATGGGCAAAAGCATTTCACAGAATCATAGAATCATAGCTTATGGGTCAGTGCACAGGAAAAAAAGGAATAGATGACACATTTGCATAACATTTGTTTCCTTGAGATATTAAGAAAAAAATGCAAATACGTAATTCTGATAGTTGTGTACTTTTCATGTACAGAAATGAAAGCTTGAGGTAAAAGTCAACCCATTTGGCTTACAATGTTCAGGTTTAGTTTCAGTTCTTCTCGTTCATTAGTTTAAAATGTCACCTTCAAGGTCATATAATCTTCAGGAGAGTGATATCAAAAGAAACACAATGCTACAAGGTGGAATATCAAACTGAATTATATGTGCAGTAACTTTTAAAGGGCAATACTACATATAAAGACCCTCAGAGAGAAAAAGGAACACCAGAAAAGGTCTTTCTGTTCTTACATAAATCCAGGTAAATAACAAAATAAATAAAAGCTTGAGCAAAGTCTGTGTATGAGGCCAGGATCCTTGAAGGTGGTTGACATTTCAAAGCAGAGACACCTTGTAGGAGCTCCTGTTGAAGCAATGGTGTCTCTGCTGTCTTTCAAGAAGGCAGCACAATCAGAACTCAGATTCAACAGCCTCTTTCTAAAGTCCAGAGGAATTCCACATGTGTAGTTCAAGCGATTCAATGAGGGCTGTATATGAAGAACAAGAAACCTTACCAGCAGTTTGCCCACATTAACATTTTCCATTGCTTTTCTCTAGATAATTACTGACCTGGCATTATGTTATCAAGTTATGCAACTAAGTTGTGACTATAACTGTATAAATTATGGTGATATTTTCTACAATGTGACATCATTTTTCAGAGACCCAAGAATTCCTGCACGCAGCGCTATTTTCAAACAGGTATTAAAAATAAAAGGATCTGAAATGGTTCACTTCTCACCTACCAAGGTAATCCCAGACTGGATTAAAACTAAAATTGAAAGTAACAGAAACAATGGGTTTTCTTTGATTATAACGATGCTGGACAATGCTTCTGGACACGTGGTCTGATTTTTGGGTGGTTCCGTGTAGAGCCAGGAATTGGACCTGATGATTCTCATGGGTCCATTCCAACTCCAAATACTCTATGATAACAATGAGTTTTACAGCATAGCAGCAGAAAAAAAGATGAACTGGAGATAGTTGGCTTTAGATCTCAGGAAATTAAATGCCAAACTTAAATCATGTACTTTAGAATCAGAAGCTAGTCTTTTTTGTTAGAGTTCAACAGGAGGGATTTCACCTGGTTCGGATGTTTTGCATCATTCAAGATGATGCAAAGAACATCAATACACCTTCAAGAACTTCAATACACCTCCTCAATGTATCTTAATGTAGGAGCCACACAAATTACCAACCAGAATGTTATTCTTAGGAAAACAAATAAACACAAACACATACACTAATCACTGCAATCTGTCTCAAAGGAGAAAAGAAAATTGACATCTTCTCATCTGTCCACCACAGAACTGTTTTCCTCATGACAGTGAAAGCCAATGTCCACGTACTACATCCATCTTGCACCTCAGCAAGAAAGGCTAACACCAAATTACTGTTGTTTTTCCTTAAATATTTTATACATAGAAAAGATCAGCTTCTACACAGCAGGAGCTATTATCTATAATTAGAAATATCTAAAGCTTTTTCTGTTTTCTTTCCCTAAAGCTGTTTAATTCTTTACAATCACAGAATATTTATTCTAAGCTCACGCTTATTGCTCTTCTTGCATTGTTACTAGCCAAGAAAACCTCATCCAAGAAAATCTCTAAAATCCTTTAAGTGCTGCCAACCAATTGGCCTTAGGTGAGCTTTGAAGAGTTTTTAAGGGAAACTTCCGTTTGGCAAAACCTTTGGAACATTTCTTCATCTAATTATGCAGAAGAGTAAAAAGCCAATTATCTGGGAAATCGAGAGGGTTCTTTTTTTTTCTTCTTTAAAGAAATCTTTCTTTAAAAAGGGTCAGTTTCTGTGAGAAAGTCACCGTTTTGCAACTCTGGATGCCCAAAAAACGTTGTGAAATTACTCAGAAAACTGGGAGATTGTATTCTGGTGTTGCTGGAGGACAGAACAACTCTTTCGAGCTGCCAAAAGCTGACCCAGTGCCAAGCTCGCCAGCTGCGGATAATCTGGCATCACTCAGGACATGGGTGGTGGGAGATCATGGGTTACTGCTGGAGGAACAGCTGGTATCCCTCATTCCTTTCACTGCTGGTGGCAGCCAGGATGGTTATCATCATCCTGCCCCACCACCACGTCTGACTCACTTCCCTCCTTCCTGAGGAGAAGCGCAGATAAGGCACTTGCCTTTATCAACTCTGTTTTCCATTAATTCTCTAAGCTGTGAGAGAAGGGAAAAGACAGCTGACACCGCAGTGCCTAGAAGGCTTTGTGTACATCATAGTGCTATTAATCTTCATCCTTAAGTCACTTGGATCAAGTCACTTCTGGAAAGAGTGCAGGAAAAATAATGGTTATAGAATTAGTTGAGAAGAAAACAGTGGAGTGAGTCCCAAAAAGATGTGTATTTCCACAAACCATTACCTTCTCCTGCCAGATCCCATCCTTCACACACACAATCTGCCTATGAATAGCAATTAAGTAAGGACAAGATGGAGCAGTACAAGTGGTATCCAACCTTTCTGAACTGTTTCAGATAAAAAATAAGGCTACAATTTTTCCATGCCAGTGGAGCAACTGGATAGACATACATTCTCTAAACTTTCTATGCAAAACCTACATGTATGCTAATTTTTCACCAGTATTCATGGGCCTTACAGTGAATCTGGCTTTCAACCATTGCTATAAGAAGGAATCTTCCCAAGTTGCATGGTTAAAAAGTCCACTGCCACTTCTGCCACCCATGGATAGTTTATATTTGGCCCATTGTGAGACTTATGGGCCTGTGAAGAAGACATCTGTAAAGATCAGTAGCATTTATTAGTTGCCATGGATACAGATAAAGTCAAAATGTTATCAGCGTGCCTTTTTGGTGCTTCGGAGTTTGTGTTCCTTTGTAAATAGAGAGAGGATTTGGCTGTATGGAAGAAGATGAGAAGAGGATTTGGTAACACGTCATTTGAGCATGAAGGTTTCCCAGAAATAAATCCAGCACTTCAAGTCTTTTCTGTCACAAATGGAGACAGAAGGGAACAAACAAATTCTCTTCATTTGTTAATTTTTAGCATAACTCAGTACTGAACTGGGACTAAAATGGGACAGTCTTAACAGTCCCTTATTACAGGGTTGTGTTTTGAACTTAGAAAGATCCCAGCAGAGCTAAGCAAGATTTTCAGTGGGACTTACTCAGACTGAACCTGAGGTGAACAGCTCTCTAATCAATTAGATAAGAATTTGGACTTATTTCTAAAAGGATAAATAAACCAAACAAAACAGGCATTGAACTACTGAAAATAGCAACCAAGCTCTATGGCTAAGTGACTGGCAATTTCAGAACTTATTTTGCATTCTGTTCTGTATTAGCTCCTCTCAAAGGCATTTATAGATAGCAATTACTTAGGTCTCATAGTAGCTTTGGGGCTAAGAAGCTTTTAAGAGCTAGAAAACAAAACAAAGCAAATAAACAGAAGAAATAGTGAAGCTAAACACCCTCCAAGCAAGAGTTGTAACAGTGAAGCTGCCACTTCATATTCATACTCTGTCCTCCCCCTATTCTTGCTTTTCTATACTTTATAGAGTTATCTAAAAGGATAAGGCACTTTTATCGTAGGAGATAAAATATAACAGATCCTGGGCCAAATCCATTTTTGATGTAACCACAGTGACGCCAACGTGGATGCACTCGAGAGGCATTTATTACTTGTTTACTCCTTCAAACCTTCTGAGAATGAGAAATGACTGAACTAAATAACTTAATTTCTTTCAGTGTGCAAATTCTATAATCTCTCCTGGAAACTGCGGCAGTGGTGAGTCAAACAACTCCTTATTAGAGCCCATGGGACCTGATGGTCTACTGGAGGAAACAAAGAAAAGAAATGCATTTTAAAAAGCTCGTTAAGAGGCATGTTAACACATAGCGTGTTTCCTGTTTCGTGATGAACTCCTCTGACTCTGTCCATAGAGTATTCAGAGAGCACTGAAAACACCACTGAAGCATAAATCCAATCCAGCATTGGAAGGACTGGCATACACATCAGATATTTTGGCTGCTATATGAGACTAAAGGAATTTATTGTTCCCTAAGTTCCCAGCTACATATTGTTTTACAGTCAGAATCACAGAATCATAGAATGGTCTGGGTTGCAAGGACAACAATGCTCATCCAGTTCCCCTGCTGTGTGCAGGTCACCAACCAGCAGCCCAGGCTGCCCAGAGCCACATCCAGCCTGGCCTTGAATGCCTGCAGGGATGGGGCATCCACATCCTCTTTGGGCAACCTGTTCCAGTGCCTCACCACCCTCTGGGGGAAAAACTTCCTCCTCATATCCAACCTAAACTTCCCCTGTCTCAGGAAAGTAAAGGCAGATGGCTTAGTTTGGGCAGTTTACAATCTGCCATGTAAAATGCAATGTGAGGGGTATCAAAATGGAGGCAGAATGCACGATGAACAAGATGAAGTTGTTGATGAAGCACAGGAAAATATCATGATTGTTCCCCTGGTTGCTCAGAAATAAGCAATAGGTGTTTTGTTGATGTTGTTGTTTGGTTTGTTGGTTTTGGAAAGGTTTTCAGCATTGAGAGAATGGGAAGAAATGTCCAGTGCCATCACAGCTAGTCCAGCACTACCCCCAGTCACCAGAGGCCATGGAAGTGTTTAATCCTGGAAAAGTAAATGTTTACACTCTACACATAACTCTGTATTACATAAGCTACAGAATACCACTTTCCTGACAGCATATAGTAAAGCACATAAAAACAAAACCCATAAACATAACCAGGAAGAAGACAAAAACATTTCCAGTGTCTTAAACACATAAAATGTGTTAGGTGAGAATGCCCAGAAAATCATTGAAGGTTGACACAGAAAGGTCCAAGTGGTGTTAATGCAAAGTCTGTACTGAAGATGAGACTGTTCTCCTGCCTTTGTTAAGAGCCGGATCAGATCCTTAGTGAACAAGTGTTGTGGATCCATCTCTGCCTAAACATCAGGAAGACAGAGGAAGAAATGGGACGCAGTTATTAAGGACTGCTGAAGCTGCCATTACTATCTGAATACTTATGGGATAGAAAGAGTCACATCATTTCAACATCCAAACATGTAGAAGGTATTTGTAGACATAGGTCTGGAGTACAACCATCTGTTTACATAGATATAGTTGTGCTTAAGTCACATGTGAAAGAAACATTAGAAAGCATACAAGCGTTTGTCCCATTTATAAACCAAGCAGGACATCTTATTCATACATACTGGAGCAATCAGCTATCATGATTTTACCATTTTAACTTTTCTTTATCAGTCCTCGATGCTTGAATAATAATGTGAAACAAGTAAACGATTCTGGTACATCCTGTATGAGGATGATTATGTAATCAATTCCACGCACTGGCAGCACTGTATTTAATTTTGTTCTAGCTTATTCAATTACAACAATGGGTTCTGTCTTAAGCAGTTTGCAGGTTAACAGAGAAGGGACAGAATCATATTCGTCATTTGGCTGCATGACCAAACACTTGGAGCAGATTCAATATTTCTGTGTCCTGGGAACAGGGATGAGGCATGTCCTCAAAATGTATGCAACAGTCCTTCAGGGCATTTTAATTAATCGTTTGTGGTCATTATTTCAGGTTGGCTTTGCTCTTGTCACATCACTCGCGCATTCTCTTGTTGCACACTCTAACAATGGTTTTTCTCTTCTAAAGCATTTCACTGTTAATTGTCTTTTATTTCTAGTAATTTTTCTTCCCCCTTGGCACACACTCTTGCCCTGGTAATCACATACTCATGGTACCTGCAGCTTCTCCCTCAACCATAAATCAAGAATTATTCTAACCCCGTCTTTTGTTTTGTTTATGATCTCTGCTTCCTTTGTTTCACTGGGCTACCTTTGATTTGCTGTTCTGTAAAGGAAGCAGATCAATCAGTTCTAGTAACTATGTGAGTAAGAAACAAGTGGCTTGGTTACCGAAAGTACAAGCTGCTAAAGAGTGGCACTTAGAAAGTTTGAAACCATTCTTTGTGTAATCAGAAAGGCAGGGGAAAGGGTAGATGAGAAACACAGCTTTGGATCATAGAATCGTAGAACCACAGTACGGTTTGGGTTGGAAAGCATCTTTAAGATCATATATTTCCAACCCCCTGCTATAGGCAGGGACACCTTCTAGCAGAGCAGGTTGCTATGCAAATCTCACTATCTGCCTATCAATTATATACGGAGTTGTGGGAGAGTAGCCAGTTAATTTAGGCAACAAATTAGGTGATCCAATCATTCCCCAAGGAGGTTGTTTTCTCCTAAATACAGAGCCAAATACTGTTCTTTTTACTGAAATACACACTGAAAAATGCCTATCAAAGTCAGTGGGAGATGAGGCTGTAGACTGAGAGCAGCAGAATTAAAACTGGATAAGAGTAAGTACTGTTCCTCAGGACCTACCAAAATGAAAATGCAGTGTGGACTAAGAGATGGGTAATTGCTTTGATTCATCTATAAATCTGTGTGTAAGGCACTCTGTATTCATCAAGCTGTCAAGATCACAAGTTGTCATGACATTTGAGAACAAGATTCAGAGATGAGAATTTTAACTGAGGTCACTGTGAAGTCTGGCTGAAATCTGGATGATAACTTTTAAACTCTAATCCTTTCCTGCTATCTTGCAAGAGTAAGGTGTATCCTCAAAAACTAAAGAAAAACAAGCACTAATTAGAATTGGATCTTAACTTTTGATATACTCATAAATCTGAAATGGAAAAAAAAAATCATACATCAGTAGGAGAGAATGAATATTATCCTACTTCTGAAATGCCTCAAATTAACAGGTTTAATTAAAATACACATCAAAGATAGAGATGGGGCTGTAGAATCTCCCTCTTCCTCCGATTTGAAGAAGTAATTACACAAAATATTGTGATAATATACCTTGTAAGCATAGCCACTGAACTGTTGTATTATATGATTAATGCTTGCGTGCAACACCATAGAAGCCTTTAGATGTTGTGGATGATAATTGTGATGTAGCATTGTAGATGGGGAGGCAGGTTATAAGACTGTTCTGCTTTAACAAGGCAAAAGAAACACACAGCAATGGAAAAACTGTGCAGCAGTTTTGTGGAGTCCTTATAACTGATCAACATCAAAAGAAGCCAGGATCCACACAGCAGGAGGAATTCCTCTAAAATGTGACATAAAGCATCAAGACATTTCCCTTTGTTTTCCACAGCTATCTCTGGGACAAAAGGAGTCTTTGTATAGCATCTCAAATGGAGATGAACCAACTGTGGAATGTGAATCAGTGGGTTAAAGATAGAGACTGTTGTATTGGAGGTGACCACCAACAACGAATCATCACAGTGCTAGAAGAATGCTAGATGACATCAAAGACCACAAAATAAGGCTGTATCTGTTGGGTAATCATTGGGAGTGGACAGAATAATGATTTGGGGAATGTAATGGATATGTAATACGTGTGAAAATATAATCTGTTCACAAACAATCAATTGGGGGCACATTATTGGAGCATTATCCCAATGCTACCCCAGCACTGCCAATGAATATCTGCTTAACGGTGATAAAACTTTTGCTGTTAAGTCTCTTCACATCAATTTCTTCGATTCATCTCCTACTCTTAGTAAGGAACCTACATGTTGGTTTTCAGCCAGAAAACAGAAGCTGAGTTTAGCCTCTAGAGTTTGTTGTGGAAGTGTTGCATCACTGAATTTTTATGGTAGAACTCATATTAGACAGTAGTATCCCAAGCTGAAAAGCATAAAAACAGCACAGGCCAAGTCCAAGTTTCTTCTAGTATGACATACAGAATTCTTCTCTCTAGGATGAAGCACATGTTACGCTACATGACCCCAAAAATGAAATATGTGACAAGAGTTATTCACTTGTCTCACAGAAGGATGGATGGAAAACAATGTAAAATCGAGATATTTCCATGTTTTCCTTTCTTATTCCTTCTACTTTGCAAGTGGAATTTGGGGAAGGAAATGCACATTCTCTTTTCCTCCCTTTTGGCAGGAGCAAAAATTATCACACACATTCAAAGTCAGCAGTACTGGCTAGCTGCCCGTGGGCAAAGCCAAGGATCTCCCTTTTCCCACCCTCTTTTCCCTCCCTAGCTCAGAAGCTAAAAGATATACAATGAATATAGGACATGCAGTTCCTGCTGCTTCACTCCTTTGGTGATGAAAAAGAACATGAAGTTAAGCAGTCACTAGAGGACTGTCTCCACATTTTATCTCTCTTCAACATCCTACATAGGAAATTGGGGTATGACCCACTGTAATTCTCAACAAAAGAAAGGGCACAGCTTAAGTCTACAATGAAGAAGAAACACAAACAGAAGAAATAAGGCATAGGTACAGGGCTCACAGCATTCTTATGTAAGGTTTTTTTACTTCAATTTTTTTATTTTTACTTCTGCAAGTAAAACTGAATTATGTCATTTTTTGCTATGGTTAAGAGTACATGCAGATATTTTCTTACTGCTTAGCAGATGGAGTACTTAATAACTCATTATACTGCTGTAGCTTGCTTATTTGTCTGAGGATGATTTAACTCACTGCCCTTCAGTCTTATTTTGCTGAGGAAAAATCAATATGCAAAACCTGTCGGCAGTCCAAATTATTACACTTATTCAATTACATATATTATTGAGTAGGCAGTTTTACATAATGAAGTTCTTGGCTTAAGTTTGTAAGGGAGTTATATTAAGAGGAAGCAGATATATCTCAGAATGAGCTGAAAGAAATGAAATTGTACAGTTGGGTGAATTTAGTCATCAGCCACCTATGTTAGAATATTCGCTGTTTGATGAAGTGCTAAGTGAAAAAAAAAAAACACAAAACCATTTCATAGTAAAGAACGGCCTAAATCTTTCCTCCAGCCCATGATTGCAGCTTCCTGAACGACCCTACAAAAGATACACAGAGATCCCAAAAGGAGTGATTCTAAATATTCAGCATGTGAAAAAAGTTGTTCTTAAGAACTTATAGAAAATCTTCCCATTGAAGTTCTCTACTAAAAGCCACTGAACTTGGTGCTAATCATGAAAACTGCCGAATGTGCTTTCCAGACTGAGACCCATCTGACCGATTGCCAACATCTACATTTGAATGGCCGCCAATTTTTTGTAGTAGTAGCAGTAGTCAGAAAGGGGTAATCCCAGAGAACAATCATCTGAAAGTAGACATCTGAAATAGGACTGATGACTGGTTCCCTCAAAAAGCCAACTTTTGTCCATTGTGAAGGCGGCTTTGGAACAACGGCCGTGATAAAAATTCCTATGGCGTAGAAATCTGCCCTCATATTGTTCTCATCTTCATAGCAAGCTACAGAAAAATAAGAAAGGAAGTTCAAACAGTGACACCTTTATGGCATGCTCACGCAACTCCCACTGTGTCCCATACAATAGGTTCATTTCCTGGGCTGTGCCACTGCTAGGCCTTTTCAACCCAGGCAGAAATGGAAGGACGCTGTAGGACAGTTGATGACCATCATTGCCTCATTCTCATCTCATTCAAATAGATGACTGGCAGACCATAATATTCACATGTAAGAAAAAAGGAGGAGCCTGGTCAAGCTTTCTTGAAGCAGGTCACAAGTTGGAGCACCATTCCATATGGTTCTCCTTGAGAAGCACTGGGAGTTCTACAATCATAGCCCTGTCAGACAATGAAAAAACAGCACTCCGTTTGGATTCTGCTCCAGGGCCTCTATTCCCTTCTCAACACCAAGCCACAAAACGGAACAAGGGTCCATCATTACCATCAACAGGATATGTGTGGGATTATTTCAGGGTGAGAAGGGAATCTGCTGATGTATTGAAGATCCTTCATTGTACCAGAGTGAAGAAACACTTCCTCAACACAGCTAAGATTAATTCCAGTCTGTATTGATAGATCCTATTATATCTCTTGATTGTGCTTTGTTAATTCATTAGCAACAGAAGCTCAAATCTAAGGAATTACAGAAATAACCAATATGTGTGTTTTGTCTTTATTATCTGCCAATACTCTTTACATCCTTCCTGGCTTCCATAAATTCAAGAAGAGGTCAGAAATTATTGTTGCACCTTCTTGTTTCTGGTTAACTTTGCTGATAAGGCCAAACTCTGCAGACAATATTCTGGTAACTTCTCTGTTAAAAACAACTAATTGTGACCCCATTAATCAGTGCTTATAATGATGCTTTAGTAATCTATTATCTATTTTTTTCTATGTCTCTACAATTGATGCAAATACATAAGCAGGCATTTGTATTGTTGTTGTTTTTTTTTTTTAATAGGTTGATTAACACCCTTCAGTAAACAAAACAAAGAAACAAAGGAGTCCACAAAACCCTACCCTTACTCTTTCAGAGGACTCTTTCTTAAGAAACATGACTGGCTCTCTGGAAATGTGTATCTGTTTCCATTGAACTGCATTCAGAACAACGGCTCTTTAGGCTCTTCAGGCTCTTCAAGCTCACAGACTATGAAGGTAGATTAATGTATGTGAAATGAGGTGGGCTTTGGCTGGCACACTGAAGGTAATGAGGGCCACCTGAACCTCATTATCTCCTGCTTCTGTTGTAGTACTGTCACTCCTGTAGGTCTGTGCCACATCTTCCAGCCCTGTGTGGGTTTCTCAGGTACCCAAAGCACCTTTATGTGAATGGATATCTGTCTTTATACATTAAACCCTTTCCCAACTGCCTCAGTTTCCATTATCATCCTTGAAGTTCTGATATTTAACCACATTCTGAAAGCAATTCCAGGGATAAAATAAAGGTGTCTACGGGTAATAGTCAGCACTCAGAAGTTTTCTGCTCTTCATTACTGACTTCAGAGGAAGCCTGAATTAATTATTTAGGCCACACGTGAAAGTTGTCAGGGACTTACATCAGGTATTCCCACTGAAAGACCTCAATGCAGGGCCACACGGACAGGTTTTAATACCATTTGAGATGCTTCAGGAGACAC
Organism: Centrocercus urophasianus; assembly: GCF_019232065.1. Lineage (NCBI taxonomy): Eukaryota > Metazoa > Chordata > Aves > Galliformes > Phasianidae > Centrocercus > Centrocercus urophasianus. The sequence goes on from NW_024884711.1 coordinate 46,677,321, forward strand.
AAAAATATCTTGATACTCCAAGGAGTCTGAAGGGCTTAAAAGGCACTAGGGGTTTATGTGCACCCAAATCAAGTCCTAACAATCTCCAAAGTAATTCTGTACTTCTCTTCCTTCAGCAACTTATTGAAAACCACAATGAATTAAATAAGCAAAATCCAGGCTTCACTCAAGATTCCTCTGAAATGCAGTCACTGCCAGTGCAGAGAAACTGAATATCCACCAGCAGGACCTGTATTCCACCTCTAGAAACACAGATCCTAGAAATAAGTCAATCGTGCCATTGATTCGAGCAAGAATCAAACTCCCTCTTTGTGATACGCAGCTTAAAAGGAGCTGCCAAGATCTGATGAAAATCATACTAAAAATCATGGATGGTCATTCAGTTATAATTCAGATTAATTCTGCCTTGCATTGCTACAGCACTAGGTTAGACATTAAAAGGTTAAGTAATTGCAAGTCACAGCTTCAAGATGTCCTTGAAATGGAAGGAACCAACAGACAGAGTAGTACAGGAAAGACCACCACCTGTTTCGTTGCATATGATTTACTGATATTCATTGCTCTTTTTTTAACTGCAGTGACTTGCTCTACCATGGCTGCAATTTTATATATAATGCGTACAATTCCAGCCTGGGGAGATGTGAATACGAGCAATCCTCCAATCTACCCATCCCACAGGAGAAAAAAAACACACTGCAAATGGATCTTCTATTATTTTAATCCGAAAATTATCATCTTAAAAAAAAATAAAAGAAGTATATGGGATAAACCATCACTTATTGATAAGAATGCCCTGAAGAAGCTCCCCCTATTTACTCCTGATCAGTTCCCCATGGCACATTGTGTGTGCTGAGTAGTGGAAGGTGAGATCAGACTTCATGGCAGCACCGAACTTTGGACAAAAGAGAAAGAGATGCAGTGTGGTTTAATGAACTGTCACCATAGAAACATGGAACTCCCAAGCAGAGCTGCACAAATAAACGATATTTTGCTTCGATAATTACAGAAAAAAAGTTGGAAATAAATTAAAAAAACACGTTCATCTATGTGGTAGGAGTTTTTCCTTTCTTTTTGGTTAATAAGAAACATAAGCATGGAGAAGGGAGACGGGAGCTTTTATTTTTAGCTTTCTATTTTTAACTTAAGTCATTTAAATTTAGTTAGCTATATTCCCTATACCTCTGAAACAAATGTTCTGAAACATTTATTTTCCATTATTTTTCACCAGAAATTCTACAAACACGTCACCGGAACCTACATTTTATTCATGAACAAACTGTTTGCAGATGAATACTTCTACTTAGTCCTGCTCCCAAAAATCAATCTTATCAGAGTTAATATCTTACCAAATTGCCTACACAAATCCATTCTACCTTCTAGGATGGGATGAGATGACCTTAGAGGTCATTTCCAACCCTACTGACTCTGCGTTCCCCTGTTATTATAGAAGGACTTCCTGGCAGTTCTGAGGATTACAGAAGGGACAGCTTGAAAGAAGACAGTAGGGATTGTTACTGTAAGGATTTTATGGGTTGGGATGGTAGCTCACACCCATTTTGTAATTGACAGTATTTTCAGAATGGCAAGCATCAAATTCCAGTACATTTCCTTTGAAGGAAGGAAGATTAAGGTTGGATGTCAGGGGAAGTTGTGTGCTATGAGAGCGTTGAGGTGCTGGAACAGCTGCCCAGAGAGGCTGTGATGCCCCGTCCATCCCTGGAGGTGTTGGAGGCCAGGTTGGATGGGGCCCTGGGCAGCCTGGGCTGCTGTGAAATGTGGAGGTTGGTGGCCCTGCATTGGTGGGGGGTTGGAGCTTCGTGATCCTTGAGGTCCCTTCCAACCTAAGCCATTTTATGATTCTGTGATTCTATACTATCTCCTATAGCTGCTGCTGCTCCATTTGAGAACAAGGCTCTTTAAAGAGCCTGCAGATTGCCTCATGCCCAGACGGCAAAGATTCTGTTAATTCCAACACTGCTACATTATAATCAGTATGATTCATACCACCTAACTTCAGATGTCCTGTAATTATTGGTTTAATAGGCAGTGGAGAGAAACTGGCACTTCTACACACAATCTTCACAAGATGGGCGTCTAAAATAAGGCAAGTTTAAGTCTTGTTAGTACTTTTAAGTCCGGCTTCAAAGCACCTGTCTTCATCTACTATGAGCAGACTCTAAATAACTAGCATTAACTGGTTTCTACTTCAGACAGCTATACTTCGGTGACATGAATCCATTCATTGCATCTCATGATCAGATTTCTCTGAAGCCTGTTGACAGATAAAGCATTCACTAAGGAGCCAAAGAAGGAGACAATGGTTGGAAAACAAAGATCAGTGAATCTGTTTCTCTTCTGTTTGCCTAAGAAAGAATAAGGCTTGATCACAGCTCAGATACTGATGGTTACACAGGTGTCTTACTCCTCTATGCAGGATAGATATCTGAAATGAAGATGGATTCTATCCCAGTACTGCATGGTCTCCATATTCTATCTTGAAACTCCTTGCTTCTACTTGAGCATAGTAGAAGAGACTCTATGCAGTGTCAGATCCATCAGCACAGAAAAGCATCTTTGACCTAAGGTAGGCCCATTCAGGCAGATCAAAGCTATCAGTGTCAGTATCTTGGTTACAACAGGAGACAAGTAGAAAACGTTTAGGGGTAGAGACACATTCTGAGCCATACCCTCCCTGCAGTGGCAATTCAATAGCTTTAAAAGCTGAGTGTGAGAAGAACAAATCTAGTCTTTGTGCACAGCTGCATCAACAAGGGAGACACATGCACACATGCGCAGGCACATAATGAAACAACAGCTTCCCAGGGGTGCCAAGGGAAACAAGAGCAGGTAACTAAAAGGCCCGAAAAGAACAGGAGGCTGATGAGCCATGGAGGAGAATGAAAATCTAAAACTGATCCATGACAGTCATATGAAGATGTAAACACTTTTCAAAGTCCATTGTGGTTTCCTCTCTCCATAAATTATCGCCATTATCTCCTAATTACCACCTTCTACCCTTTGGTGCCTTTATCAGTTTCTCTTTTGTTGATTTGTATCACAGGGGTACTTGTGATAAGATTCCTCTTAACAACTGCAGACACTGTATCTCTACATGTACTTATTCCATTTGCATTACTTGACTTGCCTGGCAATGCTACTGTCCTTCAAATTATTTCAGATGAAGGCCGAGGGGGAATGAGACTACCTAGCTAGGACTACAACATCAACATTCATTTGGCAGTGAGTCATGACCACTTAATCACCAATGAGACCTCATCACTTCTGTTTCTTTTTGATCAAAATGTTGTGCTGTATCACACCTTGGCTCATTCCAGGATAATACATTTCAGGCTCCATAAACCACAGAATCACAGAATGGCCTGGGTTGCAAAGGAGCACAGTGCTCATCCAGCTCCAACCCCCTGCTGTGTGCAGGTCGCCAACCAGCAGCCCAGGCTGCCCAGAGCCACATCCAGCCTGGCCTTGAATGTCTGCAGGGATGGGGCATCCACAGCCTCCTTGGGCAACCTGTTCCTCTGCATCACCATCCTTAATTAGCTGAATCCCACAGATTTATAACTAATTCCAGGGTTTAGAAAAGGCCTGCAAAAACATCTAGCCCAACTCCCCTGTCATGGGCAGGGACATCTCCCACCAGACCAGGTTGCTCCAAGTGCCATCCAACATGGCCTTGATCCAGAGATGGGGCATCCATAGCTTCCCTGGGTAACCCATGTCAGCATTTCACCACCCTCATCATGAATAACCTCTTCACTCAGAGGGTGGTGAGGCACTGGCACAGGTTGCCCAAGGAGGCTGTGGATGCCCCATCCCTGCAGGCATTCAAGGCCAGGCTGGATGTGGCTCTGGGCAGCCTGGGCTGCTGGTTGGTGACCTGCACACAGCAGGGGTTGGAACTGGATGAGTACTGCGCTCCTTTGCAACCCAGGCCATTCTATGATTCTATGATTCTTAATCAGTTTCTACATGGCAGAAAGTCCACTGAGGACTGTTGACAGCTACAAAAGAGTCCAGCAGAAATTTGTGCAGCTCCACAATAAAACAGAGACAAAAACTAGAACAAAGGGAGACTGATAATACTAATATAAGAAATAGTCTGGTCTCTCCTCCTGGAGAAGCTGAGGAATCATTCCTCTTCCACTTTTCTTTTCAGCATTTGGCTTTCATTATCTGTCCTTATCACTTTAATTCCCTCTCTAGAGCAAAGGAGTCAGATTCTGGGTCCTGCTGAGATCTCATTTTCTTCAAATTCTGTTTTTCAAGCATACTTTGTAGGTGATGGCTGGACAGGTTTGTACACATAGGGTCATCACATGCTCCTTATTTCTTTTCATACAAAGGCATCTGAAGAATTTAAAGCATTTAAGAGGAAACAGACAACATAAAATAACAGGAAAAAAAGAAATAGGAAAAAAGAAACAACAGAAAATCTCAACGCAATCGGTTTCTGAAGCACTGCAGACAGAGCCAGCAGCAGGGGGGGGGAAACACTACTGTGAAAGATAAAACAGTAATGAGCATAACAGCTGGGCAAGAGAAGCAGAGTGGGAGAAAAAGGTGAAAGCATCAGAGCCGTGATTCTTTAGGGCTGGCTGTTTTCTCTAATAGAGCACCATCCTTGCTTTTCACGACCCATGGTTACAGTTGTAGCTTGAAAACTGTGTTCTGTTGGACCTCATCCAGATGAGCTGTGGAGAACCATTTAGTTTATGTCTGCATTCACAGATGCTGAACACAGCAAGGGGCAAAGCAAAGGCAGGAGGGTTGAGTTATTGCAAAATATAGGAACTTATAAGATGTTCTTCCACTTCTAACTTGGTAGTGCATCGCATTTCATGCCATACTTTTTGCTACACGAAACATTGCTGCAGAGAAATGGACAACAGAATCTACTATTACTATCATTAATTTTTACCCCATGTAGTAGGAGTTGTAGAATCAGAGAATCAGAGAATCATCCATGTTGAAAAAGACCTCTGAGATCATCTAGTCCAACCAACAACCCAATCCCAGCACACTAAACAACTCTCTGTGACATAACTGTTCTAGATATTTTAGATTACAATACTAGATACAGATTACACAGTTTGGGTTTGTGTTTTACATGCAGTTATTTCACTTTTTATCACACGTAATAGAAGACTATGGAGCTACATTGCTTTCAGAGCAAGGTAGTATAGTTTAGCTCATTGGCGCAGTACCTGCCATCATTAATATCTTACTGTTAAAAACAATTAAGAAAAGGTTACTACCTCTTCATCATATTTGTTCAAGCAATGCTTGGTGACTTACAAGACAGATTCAACTATGGTGACCATTTCACTAAGACTGGGAGCAAAAATGCTTTAGAAGTAATTGGGTGCTTTCCAAATACTCATTGTGGGAGGAGTATGTCATACTGTACATCACTTGCTAGCAGTCACCAGCAAGGTGTTCTTCTAAACAGAGTAAGCAGTATGTCAAAGTTTTTGAGAAAACAGGTCTGTTGATGTCCCATCCTGCAATAATGGTGATAACGCCTTGTTGGAAATGAGAGTGGCAGGATACAGCTTAAAATAAGGATCAGACTTCAAAATCAAGTCCAGAAGATGAGGGCTTAAAAGTGATAGAGTGGGATGTTACAGTACTAGCACTGAAGATGAAATGAAATACACGTAAAACACTTCCACAAGAACTAATGAAGATATGGAGAAATGGCAGCAAAGATGATCCTTTGAAAGAAATGGCTTTCAAGCAAGAAAAAATCCAGAATTTTTCACTGGAAAGCAAACATCTCAGATGAAATGTGGTTTCTTTTCCTGAAGTCCTGTATACAGTAAAACTCACTGCCTTCAGAAGTGGTGAACAGCAGAAAAAAGAGTGGGCAAATTTATGAAACTCAAATTCATTGCCCCTGTGCATTCAACAGTTCTCTTCCCACTGCAGAGGCATCACCTGTTTACCTTCATGTATTATTCAAGAGAAAAGAGAAAATGTGAAGCAATGAGCGAAGAGCCCCTCTTCACTTGACACATGCCCCAGAAGATAAAAGCATAGTAAACCTGGGAAAAGTTGATGGAGCCAAAAAATAGATGGGGAACAAAATAAAGAGCATTACCACTTTTGCTGAGGTAGTGCTTGAAAGGATGTAATCTTTCCCTGCCCGTGTGGGTGACACATTTTCATCACACTAAGATGCAAAAGGCTTCCCAATGGCACTTGACCTCCTCTATTTCTGAGCTGTGCACTTTGAATTTGAGACAGGTAGGACACGGAGTTTGATTTGAATAGTACCTGAGTTACCAAAAAGCAGAGGGTTATTCTGGATGTGAGTTACAAAGAACAAGCTATGATGAAATGGTCTGTTTTGACCCTAAGGGTGGGTAGTTAGGGTAATATGGTTAGGTTGTGCTTGGACTTGATGATCTTGAAGGTCTTCTCCAACCTGAGCAATTCTATGATTCTATGATTCTGTTATCTGCATCATACCCTCTCTTGCTCCTGGGCTAAAATATGTAGGCAGGTAAAGAGGAGGGAGATCTCCCCTCTTTTCTGACACACACAGAGCATGTTTTATCTGCAGTTCTCAGCAGTTTTACCCATTCAAGTCACAGCAGAAGCGTTTTGGACACGACTCAGAAAATAAGCCCTGATTTCCAATTAGCTGCTTTGTCATTCTTTGCCCTTCTCTCATTGGTGCTGGCCATCGGCAGCTCCTGCTGCAGTCAGTGGGAAACGAGACAGGATATTAAAGCATTAATTTCTTCACTTGCTGCCTCAGTTTCTTAGCACTCTTTATCAAGGTTACAGTCACCACAACATTAATCCCTGTGATAAAGGTCTTCAGATCGTGTGACAGAGAGGCAAAAATTATTACTGACGTAATGAGGGGGAATGAGCAATTGCTGTTGTAGAGCACTTGAAGCACTTACAGCCTAATCCCCCAGCAGCCCCAACATCCTATCAAGACATTTCCTTCCAAGGCACACTGATTCTTGTTGCTGTTGTCGTTATGGTTTTGATTCATTTGGTCACTATATGTCACTGCATCACCTAATGTATGGAAGCAAATCCCTGACCTCTGATAATAACCATCTATCAGCATAGTGTGTGTCCATTGATTGATTTTTTTTTCTGTCCTTACAATGTCTCTTTAAGCTTCAATAACTGCAGTGATGGCACTTTTTCCAGTAAGACGTTTGCAATGACATGGCTGGAAAACCCTGCAGGCATAACAGAAAAGGTCTGGAAACCCTCAAATCAATGCATATGGCATATCCCAAGCTGAAACTCACCTGGAGAAGAGTCATTAAGAGGGTTCAAAGCAGCTGCCCTCCGTATTTTCTCCAGACAGGTTTCTTGCTCCTTTTTAATTATGCAGTTAGAATGTGTTGCTGTAACCTGAAATGGGAAGAAAAAAATGTGGTGAAAGAGCAGTAATAAACGTAAACTAGCTGGAGAGCTTATGAAGAGACATTGGGAAGTTTTGATGTTCCCTTCCAGAAAGAAGAAAGTAATAAAATCTTTAATAGATGAAACTGCAACAGACTTCTTGATGTTTATTTGTTTGTTCTAGACAGAAAGCTTAAGAGTGTTCCTAAGACTGTTTTTAACGCTGCCCTCTATCAAAGTGCAATCTGCAATGTGTTTGCTTTGCTTTATTGCATTTCTTCCTCATATAAAGCAGAAGCAAGGTTACCTCTACATAAAGAAATAATGTAAAGAGGAATCAGAAATCATTTGAGGCTCTGTTTGATCTTCTGCCACTTTCTTATGAGTCTCACACTATCCATTAACCTCACTCAGGACCCTAAACTAAATTAAAGTTCTTGCTCCCAGTCTTTCACCTCCTCCATTCTTTAATGCTTCCTTCTGCCTTTCTTTCCAATGAATACAAGGCAGCTTGCTTGCCAAGACCGAAATGCAATGCCAATGCAACTGAAATGACTCGATCCAAAACTTCTTTTCTATCTTTACGGCTTAAGGCAGCCCACTGCAATAAAAAAAAGAAAAAGAAGAGACAAAAAAAAAAAAAAAAAAAGAATGTATAAGAGGAACATTGTGGCCAACAGAACGCAGGCAATCCCAAAGCAGCAACAAACTGAAAATGGGACCCGTTCTCAGAAATCAATAAAAGATTTCATTCCTGCTGCAGAAAGTGGCTAGGGAATATCAGTTCAAGGAAAACACAATCTCAGATTTCATTAGACCATTTCACAGGGGTACTGCTAAAGTTCCAATCAAACTCAGTGGAAAGTCTCATGAAAATCCACACGCTGGTTGAAGATGGGGTAGGTCAAACCAGCTCACTGCAAGCTACTTGGTTGTTCTGTATTTCCCATCCCATTTTCTTCACTCTAGATAACGGAGGATAACTTAGGAGTGGTGTGTATCTGCCAAGTGATAAACAGAAACAAGCAAGTAGGGAAAACAACACCTGAATCCAATCTGTTTCTGTTTATTTTTGGAATCCCATCCACACAGGTTGCCTTTACTTCCCTCACAACACCATAGATGGAATGGAGGGAACGGTTTGGGTCATTAATGCATCAAATACCAGCACACACTTTATAAGGGTAGATAATGGCAGGACAAGAGGAAAAGGTTTTAAGTTGAAGGAGGGAAGATTTAAGTTGGATATTGGGGGGAACCTCTGTACTATGAGAGTGGTGAGGTGCTGGAACAGCTGCCCAGAGAGGCTGTGATGCCCCGTCCATCCCTGGAGGTGTTCAAGGCCAGGTTGGATAGGGCCCTGGGCAGCTGGTCTAATATTAAATGTGGAGGTTGGTGGCCCTGCATGTGCTGGGGGGGGTTAGAGATTCATCATCCTTAAGGTCCCTTCCAAGGCCATGCTATGATTCTAACACATGCTTACAACACATCCCACAGCATACACAACCCAAGTGTGGTTATACTTGGTTATGCTCTTCTGTATGCAAAGAGGCAGGGACCCACTTGCAGACTTTTGGCATTGTAACAGTTACCAACTCTACCACAAAGAGAGGATGTCACAATGAACCTCTAATGGAAAGCCTTCCTCACCACTGGAAGGAACTGCTATTGCTACACAGTTCCACCTCCAAAATCCCAGCAATAAATTTAAGCCCTTTGCCCCATGGGACACACCAAGCACAACCATATTAGAGTTGTTTTTCTTCAAAACAAAACACTTTCTGTTTTAAGGGCTCCCAAGGGCCTGGAAAATATATCCTGTCACAGACCTCTACGATCTCTCAAGAACATAACGGTTTTTACTACATCATCCCCTGAATCTCACCAAAGACAGGGAAATTTCTTTGGTCACACAGCTGCCCATGTCTGAAAGGAGTGTCTGGGAGCTGTATCAATATAAGAACTTCACACTTTCTATGCAGTTCAGCATGTACAGATTACAAAAGCTTTGATTTTGTAGTTGTCAAACCTGCAGAGGCAGAATACAAAGAAACAATAAGAGATGTCTCTTTACATGTTTATTGTTAAGCTGCAGAATTCTCTGCAGCTTCGTATCATCGATGTTGAATGTCCATTGGAGTTCACAACATATCAAAGGATGGATGGATTCAAAGTCCATCACAGGATACGAAACATCAGAAACCCACCACGCCCAACTTCTGGCCCATGGAAGTAGAGAAGAAGATTTAATTTAATCTATAATCAAAGGACAGAAGAGTGTGATTTGCCTTTCAATGTTTTGCATCTTCTTTAGTCAGTAGGGACCTTTGTGTGCTGATGGGCAGTCGGCTGAATATGAGCCAGCACTGTGCCCAGGTGGCCAAGAAGGCCAATGGCATCCTGGTTTGGGTCAGGAATGGTGTGGTGAGCAGCACCAGGGAAGTCATCCTGCCCTGTGCTCGGCACTGGTGAGGCCTCACCTGGAGTGCTGTGTTCAGTTTTGGGCACCTCTGTACAGAAAGGGCATGGAGGTACTGGAGCAGGTCCAAAGAAAGGCAACAAGGCTGGGGAAGGGCTTGGAGAATATGGCCTATGAGGAGAGTCTGAAGGAACTGGGGCTGTTTGGTCTGAGGAAAAGGAGGCTGAGGAGAGACCTTACTGCTCTCTTCCAACACCTGAAAGGTGATTGCAGCAGAGCGGGGCTGGTCTCTTCTCACTGGTGACAGGTGACAGGAGGAGAGGAAATGGCCTCAAGTTGCACCAGGGGAGATTTAGGTTGGATAGTAGGAAAAACTTCTATACAGAAAGGGTTGTTAAGCGCTGGAATAGGCTCCCAGGGAGGTGGTTGAGTCACCATCCCTGGATGTGTTTAAATGTGGTAGATATGGTTAGAGTGGTATAGTTTGGTTGTAGTTGGACTTGATCTTTAAGGTCTTTTCTAACCTGAGCAATTCTATGAATCTAACAAGACATTAAAGAAGTTATCAAGGAACAATGAAACTAAGATAGAAAACAAAGAGAAGGAGAAAAGAGCAACCTCAGTGAGAGAATAGGAGCTGCCTGTCATCTCTGCTAATTAGCAGTGTCTTTTCAGAGAAAATGAAGCCATGTTTGGATCGCTTATAACAAAACATTTCTTTGTTGAAGGCAGAGATGCTTTCAGGTTATCATGTTCTCCTGAAAGGATCCATATGTTTCACGTGTCTCCACTCTCTACGTACTGGCAGAGTTTATGCCTTTCATCTGTCAAGCCAGTCTTTAAGAACTGAACAGCAGAGCACAGCCGAAATGGCAGCATATGCTCGAACTCCATGGCCTCACGATGTCAATTCTTTTGCCTCAAGGACATTTGCGATTTCCTGAACTCATTGTAGGCAGTCTGGTGGCTGCTTCCCAGAAGATATCAGTGACACGTGCTGTTAAGAAATATTTTGACATGTACCAGAAAAAACGAGGTGGAAAACACAGGAAGTTCACATTTAAATTTGAAAAATATATATTACTCTCAATGAAGTAGAGGAGATTGACTCACACCAGTTTTGAAAAGGAATATATCTTCAATAGATTTTTAGTTCTTCTATTTCTCACTGCTCTAATCTAAATAAATTACATTATTTTTCCTGCACTGAGCCTGTTTTGCCCTTGAAGGTAATTGGTGAGTGATCTCCCTGTCCTTATCTCAACTCATGAGCTTTTTTTTCACTCTATTTTTTCCCCATCGCTCTGAGGAGGCGAAGACATCAGTGTGGTGGAGTAAATCTGACCATCAGTGTGAAACCACCACTCGAAGTCTCTGTAGATGTGCAATATGTCGACAGCTTTCATTTATTCCTCTTTTATTCTTATTAGAGCAATCGCCACAGAAATCAACCTGTGAGTGATGGTTGATCCCTTGACAATAATTTTAATAACTCACGTTATCATGTAACAGCATAAATATACTCTCTTACATCTCAAGGTGCTGCTCTAATGGGAACTTTTCTGTTACAAAAGCCACTGTTAGTGCACACGCCTGAGCTGCACGTCTGCCACATCCAGACCTGACCTAGCCACATGCATGCATCAGATTAGCAACTGTTTAGAGCCAACCATTCAAGCAAGGCATTCCTCAACATGTGGATGCTCCAGGGAAGTAACCATGTAGAAGGCATTATGCAGATCAGAAGGCTAGCATACACTTTTTTATGGAAATAAATAGGTGTAGACAGCTTCTTTCAGCAGATATTCTCCTTCTTTCAAGAATGCCAAACACTAGGAACAAGAGAGGTGAAGATAAATTTGTGAGCAACTTCTTCCTCTCCACACAATTTCTGTATTGCAAAGGTGACATGGCAAGCTCCTTGATTTGGTGCATAAAGGTCTATGTACAGAGCACTGTAATAACCTTTCATCTCTTTCCAGCATGTATAAGTGACTGTGCCCTGATTGAGGTATGGGGTGGTACAAGTCAGTGACACTGCTTCCTGGGCCCTCATCCCATGTAAACCTGCAAACGAGGAGAGAATAGTCCTGAAAACACATCCAAGTAGCACAAAGCTTGGCTGAGAGTAGACAGCTCCAAGAGAGCAACACTGGACTGCATTAGGAAGATGCTTCCTAATCACGGGCATTAAGGAACACAACATATAAACATAAGCTGAGCACCATGCTTAGGCAGCTGTTCTGGCTGCATGTATGACACTATTTGACATATGGCTATAACCAAGGGGAAGAAGTTAGAAGACTCAGTACAGATGTCTAGACCATTTAACGTGCCTTAGGGTATCTCACTTCACCTTCAGTTGCTGCTGTCAGCACTGGACTTTATGTTTGTCCTTTGTCAGGATATTTTGGACCCTGTAATGCACAGCTAATGGAAAAAGGCTTTTACACTTCAGCACTTGACTCATTTTCTAAGTTATATATCAAGTACATGAGCAACTTCTCAGACACATGACAGGACATTCTTTATGAAAGGGAACGCAATCCTGGTGCCACATTCATATTCACTGAAAAAAATGTGTGCATGAGAGAGGTATTTGGGTGGCTGGAATCACAGAATCACAGAATCACAGAATGGCCTGGGTTGCAAAGGAGCACAATAATCATCCAGTTCCAACCCCCTGCTGTGTGCAGGTTGCCAACCAGCAGCCCAGGCTGCCCAGAGCCACATCCAGCCTGGCCTTGAATGCCTGCAGGGATGGGGCATCCACAGCCTCCTTGGGCAACCTGTGCCAGTGCCTCACCACCCTGTGGATGAAAAACTTCCTCCTCATATCCAACCCAAACCTCCCCTGTCTCACTTTAAAACCATTCCCCCTTGTCCTATCATCATCCACCCTCGTAAGCAGCCATTCCCCCTACTGTTTATACGCTCCCCTCAGATACTGGAAGGCCACTAGAGCTTCTTCTTTTCCAAGCTAAACAAGCCCCATTCCCTCAACCTTTCTTCATAAGGAAGGATCTGAAAAAAAAAAAAAAAAAAAAAAAAAAAAAAGAGCAGTGAAAGATGTTCCAGACTAATCCAAACTCATTCGGATCATCCTACTGCTGAACAGTAAGTCTAATCAAGAAACCTGAGCGGTCTTTGACCACAAACAGACATTCAAAAGAGTTTTGCTCATTTCACTCTCTCCGTAAGAACATTCATATTTGTTTTAAAACATCATTTCCCTTTACAAGTTAACTCAGTGGAACCACAGGAGTGAGAAAAGTCAGCAGCGTTCCTGAGATACTCCAGGGTCAGGCAAGATGTTCTGAAGTCATAATAAGGATGTGATAATGAACTGTGCAGCTCCTTTGGCATTTTCATTTTTACAAAGGCTTGATCAAACATGATAATTCAGTAGCATGAAGTTTTCTTTCCATTTTTTGCCTGTAAATACCTGACCCTTTTTTTAAATTATTTTTTCAAAGTGATTGAGAATATTTTCGTACCATTTCAGATATGTCATATGAAGCACCATGAAATGAGAAGAGTAAAAACAGAGGTTGGGGAAAAGCAAACAAACCATCACTATTGTTACTTCACTAAATCTCTCACGCAAAGTTTTTGACGTCAACATCAAGTTGATGCAAAGTAATGCAAGCAAGATGTTTAATCCACTATGTTTATAAGATTATTTGCTTTGTACCGAAGCCTACTTTGCAACAGAAACAATATCATTAGATTTCCTAGAAAGTGTTCCTGGTCAAACAAGGGCCAAGACTTGAAAAACACTGTTACAAGTAGAGGTCTTTGAGAAGTAGCTCTGATTACCTGTGTTGGTTTTTTTTCAGAACTGATTTACATGATCATTGGTACCACAGCACTGGCTTGGCAGTTGAGTAAGTTGTTGTCTCCAGGAAAACCTTATGTTGTTATTTGGTTGTATTTTTGTCTGCCTGGGTAAACATTATGCAAACTACTGTTCATTTCCAAACACTTCAGACTAAGTGAAAGGGCAAAGTGATTAAAAACTTATTCAAACCAAGGAACAAGGAACTGTACAGTGCCTTAAGTAACAACAAGAATCCAACAGTGCAAACCACCAAAACAGAACACTGATCTCTTTCAAACAGGCTTACATGTATTTAAGATATGGTTGCCTTCTAACATTGGCAGCTCCTGCAGAGATGCAGGTCTTACTGTAGATTACAAAACAGCTGCCGCATGATCAGCAGCTCCCTTTGCTCAGTGCGTACCATCTGAAATGGCACCTCTGGACTAAACGTATTATGCAACATCAGGAAAATCCATTTCTGAGTTTGTCTTAACTGGTTTTCTATCCTGTAGATGGGTTGGTTGATAAAACTTTCTTAAGCATGATATTATCAGCACAGCTGGCAAATTCCACAAGAACCAACACCTTGAGTTAAACCAAAGTGTATCTTTATCCTATCTCTAATGGCCAGCAATACCAATTTACCTTTCTTGAAGCCCTGTACTGAAGGGATGGAAGCACTCATTGGACAAGTGTTTAGAAATCCTTCTAAACACAACATGCTTGAAGTGAAACTAAAGATGGATAATAATTTCTGATTGTTCTTATATTATGTAAGTTGGATTTCTTCCACTGTTTCCTAAGTCTTTCCTCTCCAAAGTTAAAAAACGTTGAAGTCTTGAAAACTTGATAGTCACAATTATAGTCACATCACAATTTCCACTTATCTTCAAAAGTATTCAAGAGGAATGGGATTTAAGAGTCTTGGAGGGTTTTTATCCTTTTTCTTTTTTTCCAGCTGAAAACCTGGAGACTGCAAGGCCTCTCTGTGTAACTTACACTGATGCTCACCTGACCTCAAGGTAAAACAGTAATACTTTCTATTATGCCCATAGTCTTTTTTGTCATGACACACATAGTGATGAAAAGCCTGGCTCCATCTTCTGGATGACTTTCTCACAGTTATTGTAAGGCTCCTACTAGGTAACCCCACCAGCCTACACAAGGCTGTTTTCCTCATCCTTTCCTCACAGGCCATTTGGATGGCTCTCCTCTGAACTCACTCCAGTTGACTGACATCTTTCGTGTTTTGAGTAGCCAAAAACTTGAAGTTTTTGAAGATAGTAAGGGATAACCACTCCTTAGAGCTACAGGTTATGGTTTTGTTATTAAGTCCAGGACACTGTGGACTTTTATCTGATTTCCTCAGCATCTGTGTACAGTGTGCAGAGACAAGGCTGTCAAGTAGATGAATGGTTTATCAGACTGAAGAAACTTCACTGTGTGAATTTCACTGTGTGAAGGCAGAAGGAACCTGTGCTAACGTAAGACTTCTTTCACTGAGGGGACACTGATAAACAGAAAAGCATTTGGGATTTCTGTATTTGTCATGCTGCCGGATGCCACATTCATTTGCAAGGCAAGTTTTGTTATCACGTTATTATTTGTCCATTGATACTTCATTACTTTAAACAAAACCCCAAAGAAAAAAGATCTTAGACAGGAAATTTGTTTTGTGCAGGCCCCCAGTAAGCCCAATAGAAACCCCATCTGAGTCACACTTGGAACAGAAATGCGTGAAGAACAGCAACAGGAGGCTGAGGAAACACTTCCTCCACACACACATACATACCCTACCCAGGGGAGAAAGCTTTAATTAATCCACTAATTAAATTAAAGCTATTTGCCCTCAACTATCACACACATTTCTCCTTTTCAGTCCTTCCCATAGGTGGTTCCAGTCAGTGCATCGTGCTACAGCTGATATTCCCCTAACGGGCTTTGGGACTGGGGAGAGTACTGAAGAATAGAGGCAAAGAGCTTATTACAACACGGGTAATAAAGGGAAGTACTCAAGCTCATTCTCAATTTTCCTCCTTCTCCTTTCAGTGCTAAGAGACGTCGGTTCAGATACTGTGCCAAAGTGAGGGGAGAAACCAATGACAACTCTCTGATCCCACAGGGAATCAAAACCTGGTACAAAAGATCTCGCCTAGATTAGCTTTCTCAACAAACCCTCCTTTCTCACTCTGGTCTCTGGAGTGTTTCACCACTAGTCCTCTATAAAAACTCAAGGAGGGGAATAAAGTTTGTATTCATGAAGGAAAGGAAGGAGCAGTGAATGGTGTGTTGGAGCATCAACACGGCGAGCTGAGCCAGTACAGAGCTGAGCAGAGGGATTAGAAAGGAAAAGAGGCTGTGCAGGAAAAACTTGCTAATGATGATCAGTGAGACCATACACAGAAAAAGCAACACTGCCAGCAACAAATTTCCATTTTTCAGAGAAAGAGTCAGCTTTAGAGGCATTTAGGAGGAGCAGGTGAGGAAGAACCTTGAAGATGGGGCTTCGGTTCTTCTTGGGCCATGGGCACTGTGTAGCAGTGACTGTAAGAAGATATCTGGCAGTGCCATGGCTCATAAAATGACTTGTTCTTCTGCTGTCCCAAATTATGACTGTAAAGAGTATGATATATCTGTACTTTGTCACGTGTTGGTCACACTCAAAGTCATTTAGCATTGATACAAAATAAAAAAAAAGAAAAGAAAAAAGAAAGTGACATTAAAGATTGCATTGATTTTTTGAGTAAACAAAGTGCAACTCAAGTAATCCAGTTAAGAAGCAAGAAATGTTTTTATTCTGCTTAAAGATGTCAATGTGAAATATTTCACTATCTTGCAATCAATGTTTTAAAAGGGGATGTGGGAAAAGAAGAATTCTAGATGTATGAACATATTCCTGATGGATGAAGACACTGAAACAATGGCCACTGAGTATTCCATAGGTTTGAATATTCCAAAATTTTGCCTGTCTAAAGATATTAACTACAACAATCCTTCCACCTGGATTTATACCACAGAGAATATGTGGCTAATTCTACTTTTATTAGGTGATCAAAAAAAGAAAGGTTCCTATCTGATTTTCAGCCTACATGGTCGGTGCCTTAACTCCAGATTTAGGACTGCATAAATGCTACTGAGAATTATCAGAAGCATCTCTAGCAGTTAGTTAATGGTTTAGGCACTCAGTGCTGGTCAATACTGATGGCTATAGAAAAAAACTTGCAGATTCAGTACTTGTTTCTTGCTAATAACAGAAATGAGAGCCCATCGTGACTTGTGCAGTTGTAGACACTGTCTGCATAAATCCCATCTCAGACACTTTTATCTTTGCATTGTATTTTCACTATAGGCAGGCCAGCAGAAGGACTGCACCATCACTGGGCACGGATCACAGTTGATCTTCAGCATTTGAATACCTAGTAATATATTCAATAATAGTGCTTAAATGCATTTAAATGGCATTTCAATCTCATCACTGAAAATTCTCCGTTAATATGCAGCAATATCACAATAGTAGTGAGTTCTGAGTAGGTAAACAACTGACAAAGGAAGTTCTACCAACACAACTCCCTCTACAGACACAGCAGTTCAATAAATTTGTGATTCATATTAGCTTCTCTAAGTGCAAAAATTCTGTCCTGGCTGTTGGTAAGCATAAGTACAATACCTGCTTTAAGATACCCTAGACATTGCTGAATGCAAGTACCTACATTATTTGTTGTGCAGCATTTACCTTCTTAAAAAGTACCCAACTCATCAATTCATGTACACAGACAAACAATACTTCACAACAGGACATCTGGCTTTTGCCTTTTAATCCCATTACTTATACTTTCCAAACCTGAGAACATGAAGCTTTGAAGTTGGCTCATGCTTTGTGACATGGATGCAGCTCAAACGTGCTCTGCTTGAGAACATGCAGTGACTGAGGACAATATTGGACGTCAACTGCCTGCTAATGATATCACAAAAGAAAAATACACTGCTTTCATATAAAGCATTAAGAAAGAAATGCATATCCAGAGTAACTATCAGCAAAGGCCCATGTCTGAGTCCCAGTAAAACCTCAACACTCAGCCTCTGCCTTGCTTGCTGCTCTGACCACTGCATACATGCATCAGCATCATTTGTGTCCTGTTCACGAGGTATGCTTAGAAAATCTCACTCACAGGTGAATATGCTGTGCTGCATGAGATGAGCCTCAATCAAGTTCCAAGGCATTCTGATATATGATATGTTACAAAATAAAGCCTCAAAAATTACTAGAAATCCAACCAAACGAAAAAAAAAACAGAAAGTGCCAGATTGCATATGCAGCCTCAAATTCCTGCATCACTGCAGGATGTGGTTTGATTTAAGGAGGGACAACACATGGTGACAGAGATGGTCTTCTTCTAAGAACAGATCTCCCCCTTAAAGAGTGACTTTGTTCCAAATAAACCCGCAGGACCTGGATCCATTTCAGATCCTGACAGCTAAGCCACAGGTCTCACTTTCAGAGTCTTATCATGACCTAGATTCTGCTCCAGCATTTTCTGCTCTGCCACCATATAGAAACTTGCTCAGATAGGTGATATCGTAGTGAATAAGGACAGATTCTGGATGCGTTCCATTATCCTCGTGGTACTTCTCTCCTGCTGTGCTCAGCCCCAACAAAACACAGCAGGCAGCTGAAGCATTAAGGCAGCCATTCTGGCTGGCAGGTACAAGGGCATTCATGCTGCAGAACACAGTGGCACAGGAGCTTTCTCCAAAGATAACAGATGCTTCAGCTGTGCTGTTTGCAGCTGACTGCAATGTGCAGACATTTTAGACTGGGAAACTTTCTGCATATTTAAAAAAGAGACGATTTTTCAGTGTCAGAATTTTAAA